>NC_047119.1:74930702-74933202 GCF_902500255.1 Thalassophryne amazonica | reverse complement strand
TTGAGATGTCCCCCCCCCCATGTTCTGTGTTCTGCTGTTGGCGAACGGTTAGGTGCTTTGTGTGCATTTTTTATTTTTTATTTTTTCTCACATTTATGGGCCGCTACTCTTTCATCAACTTTACTACCATCTCTCTTATATCTTATGAATGGCAGGTAGCCCCACTACACTGGTGAGCTGGAATTGTTCGTGGCTTAAACAGTCCCATTAAGCGCAATAAAATATTTTCCCACTTAAAGAAATTACATAGCCAGATAGTTTATCTACAAGAAACCAAATTGGTCAATAAAGACCACTCAAGACTTCTCAGGGGCGGTTTTACACAGTACTTTCATTCGGATTTCGAGAGTAAGAGTAGAGGAACAACTATTTTAATACACAGGGAGGTGCAATACACAGAGACTAGGAGATTAAGGGATAAGAATGGTCGCTTTGTCATTACCCAAGGGACTCTGTACAATAGGCCAGTCGTCCTTGCCAATGTTTACGGCCCTAACTGGGATAATGTAAACTTTTTTACAACTTTATTTTCTAATCTGCCTGACTTGGATTCCCATGACTTAATACTGGCGGGCGATTTGAACTGTGTCCTGAACCTGGCTCTGGACCGGTCTAGCTCCAAAGTGTCAATGTTAAGTAAATCCGCCTTGTGTGTCAACAATTTCATCAAAGCTTATGGGTTGGTGGATCCATGGCGGCTTAAAAACCCGACATCCAAACAATTTTCCTTTTTCTCGCCAGTACACCAAAGTTACTCGAAAATTGATTACTTTTTGATTGACCATAAGCTGCTGCCTCTGGCCACCCGTACAGATTATGACAGTATAGTCATTTCAGACCACTCACCAGTAATTCTACAATGGAATTTTCCAGAAAATATTGCTCGTCCCCCTCCGTGGCGGTTAAATATCAGGCATTTATCTGATGAAAGGTTTGTGGAATTTATCAATAGTTAAATTGACCTCTTCCTGGAACTGAATCTGACCCCCGGGATAAGCTATTCTACCATTTGGGAAGCTCTGAAAGCCTATCTGAGAGGGCAGGTGATATCTTATACGGCAGCAGAGAAAAAGAGGCGGATGAAGCGAGCGTCAGAAATTTTAGTGGACATAAAGGAACTGGATCGGCAGCACTCAGAATCGCCCTCTGATGAATTACATCAGAAGAGAATCTTACTCCAGACCGAATATGACTCGATTACGAATGTCAAAGCAATTGATCTCCATCTGAGGTCTCGGCTCACCCACTATGAGCATGGTGACCGCGCTAACAAGTTATTATCCCACCAAATTAAGCAAATAACCGCTGCAGGCTCTATTTCTGCAATAAAAAATGAACACGGACATGTATTAACAGACCAACAGGACATAAACAATGACTTCCGACTATTCTATGAGAAGTTGTACGCTTCTGAAGCTGCCGACCCAACTCAAGTTGAAAATTTTCTGAGCACCCTACCCCTCCCCATCTTAGAAGACAATGACAAAAACGTGTTGGAATCCGACATCACTCAGTCAGAAATAAGTAATGCCATTACAAAAATTAAATCCGGCAAGGCCCCTGGCCCAGATTGATATCCGGCTGAATTTTTAAACTATTTGCAACCAAACTGGTCCCATTGCTATCGAAAGTTTTCAAAGAGGTTTATGACAGGAAGACTCTACCTGCAACAATGACACATGCCACAATCTCATTACTGCTTAAAAAAAGCAAAAGATCCATTGCTGTGTGAATCCTACCGCCCAATTAGCCTCCTGAATTGCGATTATAAGATTCTAGCAAAAGTATTGGCGGGCAAACTTGACAAGGCTCTTCCAAAGTTGATACATCCAGACCAAACAGGGTTTATCTCAAGGAGATAGATATCTAGTAACTTACGTCGGGTATACAATGTGATCTATCAGCGTAACAACTTCGAACCTGAAATAGTAATTTCCTTGGATGCGCAAAAAGCTTTTGATAGAGTGGAATATAACTTTCTGTTTGCAACACTTAAAAAATTTGGATTCGGTCCTGTTTTCTGCTCCTGGATTAATATTTTGTATGCATCGCCACAAGCAGCAATACGCACAAACAAGGATCTGTCCAGTCTTTTCCCTCTATCTCGCAGGGCCAGACAAGGTTGCCTGCTTAGCCCCTTATTAATCAATATTGCTATTGAACCTTTGGCAGTACGACTGAGAAACGATCCGCAGCTAGTTGGAATACGAAGAGGAGGACAAACTCATAAACTATCTCTGTATGCTGACGACCTCCTCCTCTTTCTTTCAGATCCATTCAGCACCATTCCCTGTGCTCTTAAAACCTTCAGTTCATTTGGTCAGGTGTCAGGTTATAAGTTGAATCTTTCTAAGAGCGTTCTTTTTACAATAAATAGGAACGCGCAGCAGTTGGACTTCCGGAGCTTCCCCTTTAAGGTGTGTAAAAACCATTTTAGCTACCTGGGGGTCAGCGTTACTTATAACTACGAGTCATTGTTCTCCAAGAACTTTACAGGCGT
>NC_047119.1:74908202-74925702 GCF_902500255.1 Thalassophryne amazonica | reverse complement strand
CCCAAGTATCTTTGCTGCTCACATCACTCTCTTGCACAATGCTTGATCTTTGTCTACTAGCCACGCCCCCTTTCTGGAATCTTTCCTCCAAACCTGCATCTTGTTAGCTATTTAGTCTGCACATGCACATTGTTCACAGCACCTGTTACTTAAGCCCTTACAGTCTCACAGCACACTGCCAGATTGTTGTCTTAGCACACTTTCCAGCGCCCATTACAGTCCTGTTTTTGTCTTGCCGTGTTTTGAACCTTGCTCTGTTACCTCGACCATGCCTTTTGCTTCATCCCGGATGTCTGAGTTTGCTCGTGCCTCTGAACCCTGCTCGTTTGTGACTGCATCTCAGCCTGATCCTGTTTGTACCTCAGCCACGCTGACTGATTACATGTGTACCGAAACCAAGCCTGGAATAAAGACCATGATTTCTCCTACACCAAAGCCTTGTCTGGGAGTTTGCATTGCGGGTCCAGCCACTCCTGGTGACGGGCTCCCGCCCATCCTGACACTGCCAAAAAACACATCAACTGGCCTAAAGAGAAATGGAGGAATATTTTGTGGACTGATGAGAGTAAAATTGTTCTTTTTGGGTCCAAGGGCCGCAGACAGTTTCTGAGACGACCCCCAAACTCTGAATTCAAGCCACAGTTCACAGTGAAGACAGTGAAGCATGGTGGTGCAAGCATCATGATATGGGCATGTTTCTCCTACTATGGTGTTGGGCCTATATATCACATACCAGGTATCATGGATCAGTTTGGATATGTCAAAATACTTGAAGAGGTCATGTTGCTTTATGCTGAAGAGGACATGCCCTTGAAATGGGTGTTTCAACAAGACAATGACCCCAAGCACACTAGTAAACCAGCAAAATCTTGGTTCCAAACCAGCAAAATTAATGCCTCGCAGATGTGAAGAAATCATGAAAAACTGTGGTTATACAACTAAATACTAGTTTAATGATTCACAGGATTGATAAAAAAAAAGCAGTTTGAACATAATAGTTTTGAGTTTGTAGTGTCAATAGCAGATGCTACTATTATTATTCTACTTTTTTTACTAATAGCCCAATTTCATAGCCTTAAGAGTGTGCATATCATGAATGCTTGGTCTTGTTGGATTTGTGAGAATCTACTGAATCTACTGGTACCTTGTTTCCCATGTAACAATAAGAAATATACTCAAAACCTGGATTCATCTTTTTAGTCACATAGCACTACTGTTATTCTGAATCAAATCAAATCAATTTTATTTATATAGCGCCAAATCACAACAAACAGTTTCCCCAAGGCGCTTTATATTGTAAGGCAAAAGACATACAATAATTACAGAAAAACCCCAACTGTCAAAACGACCCCCTATGAGCAAGCACTTGGTGACAGAAGGAAGGAAAAACTCCCTCCCTGAACACTACTGTATGTAGTAAACAGGAGCTTCCAGCAGGGGGCAGAAGTGCTGACACATTCACTTGGACTGTTGAGGTATCTGTGGAAGAAGTATTCTGAAAATGACTGTAACTTACAGCAATGAAGCAGTTTAGAGTAGCAGCAAAGCTCAACTCTCTACTCAACAGCAGTGTCGCAGTGAGGCGGAGGTCTTGGAAAATAAAGCAGTTCTGACTTATGGTTTTTATTTATAATGAAAATTAATACCGATAGAGTTAAAGTGTGTGTGCACCGAAGTTACTGAAGTTACTTCGATACCGAAGTTAAAATATAACATATATCTTTTAATGTTGAATAATGCACTAACTCTGAAGTTTTGTAACAAACACAGACAGATGCCAAAGGGATTATGAGTAAAATGTGCCTCCGCTAACACTGATTGGTTGACTCATTCATTCTATGTAAACACCAACATGTTAATGTGAGGTGTGTGTTGGTGTTTACATATAAATGTGCTTTTGTAAAATAAGACTTTTTTTGTGTGTGTGTGTGTGTGTGTGTTTTTTTCCCCTGTCTGCATATATAGTAATGGTAAATGCCACACTGGCAGAACCATTTATGAACATTAATACACATATTTGCAATTTATTCTTGCAGGACAGAAGGTATGTATGTAGTGCATGAGTAAATGTGGTGTGTGTGTGAGACCCCCATCCGCCCTTCCCGATCACCCTACAACATCCTACTCAAAGCCAACTGAAAACTTCTATCAGGATGGACCGACCACTAAAACAACATGAAGACAGACAACAACGAAAGACAACTGGTGAAGACAATAACTGTAAAGTGAGACATCGAGGAGACGGGGCCCCAACATAAAACATGCCGGAACAAACCACCACACATGAACAAGCAGTGACAGCGACAGTCTAGCGGTCTAAAAATTATCGGACCAAAACCTATTGGAAGATAATTAGTCCCATAATGGTTTTCAAAGTTATCTGAAAAGCAAATCCGATAATGAAAACATTAGCTTCGATAATTAGCGGTTAGCGGAACTATGCCCACCACTGCCTATACTTTAACGACCAAAATAATCTTTGAACATATAACATCTCTGGTTAAAAAGGTTCCTTTTCATTTGTAATGATGCAGTCATTTTTTCCATCATATATACGTGTTTTAACCTCTGTTTCCATTCAGTTACTGCTGGTGACTTCACATTCTTCCAGTTAACAGTTATGATTTTTTTTTTTTAGCAATCAACAGTAAAATGCATAAAATATATCTTTGGTCAGCAGTGAAAGCATCAACCGATGTAACACAAAACAAAACAAACAAACAAAAAACAAAAACAAAATTGGAGGGGACACTTGTTTAACAGTTTTTTCAATCTCTTCTTTAATATCTGACCATTGATGCCCTTATGACGACCATTACAAAGTTTATCCCACAGTTCGTCTTCTATTAATCAATCAATCAATCAATTTTTTTTATATAGCGCCAAATCACAACAAACAGTTGCCCCAAGGCGCTTTATATTGTAAGGCAAGGCCATACAATAATTATGTAAAACCCCAACGGTCAAAACGACCCCCTGTGAGCAAGCACTTGGCTACAGTGGGAAGGAAAAACTCCCTTTTAACAGGAAGAAACCTCCAGCAGAACCAGGCTCAGGGAGGGGCAGTCTTCTGCTGGGACTGGTTGGGGCTGAGGGAGAGAACCAGGAAAAAGACATGCTGTGGAGGGGAGCAGAGATCGATCACTAATGATTAAATGCAGAGTGGTGCATACAGAGCAAAAAGAGAAAGAAACAGTGCATCATGGGAACCCCCCAGCAGTCTACGTCTATAGCAGCATAACTAAGGGATGGTTCAGGGTCACCTGATCCAGCCCTAACTATAAGCTTTAGCAAAAAGGAAAGTTTTAAGCCTAATCTTAAAAGTAGAGAGGGTGTCTGTCTCCCTGATCTGAATTGGGAGCTGGTTCCACAGGAGAGGAGCCTGAAAGCTGAAGGCTCTGCCTCCCATTCTACTCTTACAAACCCTAGGAACTACAAGTAAGCCTGCAGTCTGAGAGCGAAGCGCTCTATTGGGGTGATATGGTACTATGAGGTCCCTAAGATAAGATGGGACCTGATTATTCAAAACCTTATAAGTAAGAAGAAGAATTTTAAATTCTATTCTAGAATTAACAGGAAGCCAATGAAGAGAGGCCAATATGGGTGAGATATGCTCTCTCCTTCTAGTCCCCGTCAGTACTCTAGCTGCAGCATTTTGAATTAACTGAAGGCTTTTTAGGGAACTTTTAGGACAACCTGATAATAATGAATTACAATAGTCCAGCCTAGAGGAAATAAATGCATGAATTAGTTTTTCAGCATCACTCTGAGACAAGACCTTTCTGATTTTAGAGATATTGCGTAAATGCAAAAAAGCAGTCCTACATATTTGTTTAATATGCGCTTTGAATGACATATCCTGATCAAAAATGACTCCAAGATTTCTCACAGTATTACTAGAGGTCAGGGTAATGCCATCCAGAGTAAGGATCTGGTTAGACACCATGTTTCTAAGATTTGTGGGGCCAAGTACAATAACTTCAGTTTTATCTGAGTTTAAAAGCAGGAAATTAGAGGTCATCCATGTCTTTATGTCTGTAAGACAATCCTGCAGTTTAGCTAATTGGTGTGTGTTGTCTGGCTTCATGGATAGATAAAGCTGGGTATCATCTGCGTAACAATGAAAATTTAAGCAATACCGTCTAATAATACTGCCTAAGGGAAGCATATATAAAGTGAATAAAATTGGTCCTAGCACAGAACCTTGTGGAACTCCATAATTAACTTTAGTCTGTGAAGAAGATTCCCCATTTACATGAACAAATTGTAATCTATTAGACAAATATGATTCAAACCACCGCAGCGCAGTGCCTTTAATACCTATGGCATGCTCTAATCTCTGTAATAAAATTTTATGGTCAACAGTATCAAAAGCAGCACTGAGGTCTAACAGAACAAGCACAGAGATGAGTCCACTGTCCGAGGCCATAAGAAGATCATTTGTAACCTTCACTAATGCTGTTTCTGTACTATGATGAATTCTAAAACCTGACTGAAACTCTTCAAATAGACCATTCCTCTGCAGATGATCAGTTAGCTGTTTTACAACTACCCTTTCAAGAATTTTTGAGAGAAAAGGAAGGTTGGAGATTGGCCTATAATTAGCTAAGATAACTGGGTCAAGTGATGGCTTTTTAAGTAATGGTTTAATTACTGCCACCTTAAAAGCCTGTGGTACATAGCCAACTAACAAAGATAGATTGATCATATTTAAGATCGAAGCATTAAATAATGGTAGGGCTTCCTTGAGCAGCCTGGTAGGAATGGGGTCTAATAAACATGTTGATGGTTTGGATGAAGTAACTAATGAAAATAACTCAGACAGAACAATCGGAGAGAAAGAGTCTAACCAAATACCGGCATCACTGAAAGCAGCCAAAGATAACGATACGTCTTTGGGATGGTTATGAGTAATTTTTTCTCTAATAGTTAAAATTTTGTTAGCAAAGAAAGTCATGAACTCATTACTAGTTAAAGTTAATGGAATACTCAGCTCAATAGAGCTCTGACTCTTTGTCAGCCTGGCTACAGTGCTGAAAAGAAACCTGGGGTTGTTCTTATTTTCTTCAATTAGTGATGAGTAGAAAGATGTCCTAATATTATCATATTAGTTTCTGATTCCCATTTTTCCTTTACATTGTACATATTCTGAGATAAATCAATACGTTTGTTTCCTGGAAGACTTTTTTTTTCTAAAACTCTAATAAAATACTGTTCTATACCATTTGAGGTTTTACCAATTCTCTCCTTTTCTTTGTGATTTGTAATGTAGTGCCTAATTTGCAAATATCTATATAAATCATTTGAAGGAAGGTCAAATTGTTCTTGAATTTGTGTGAAAGGCTTTAAGGCTGAATGTCAGTTCTCCCCCTCGGCCCTTCCTCTTACCCCTTCCCCTCTGTTTTGCGCGGGTACGAGAGACAGAGGGGTGTCTCATTTCTCTTTTTGGAGTGAGGCGGAGGGGTAGGCGGAGGGCAACAAACCCCTTCAAACGGAGTGAATCTGGATGCACACTCCATTTGGAGGGCTAGGAGGAGCTCACCACTGTCTCCACAGAAACAAACACGGCACCGAAAGAGCCGCACAAATGAAGCGGCTTTCATTACAAATTACACTGTTTAGAAAGTTATAACTGGCCAAAAAAAACTTTACAGGAAGTTGTCTATGACAGTATCGTGTATGCTGCTGGATGCATGTTGCGTATATTGTAGTTCTGAAGAATATCGTAACTTCGCTTGTGTCCTAAGGCGTTATAATGCACATACACACGAACGCTACGATAAGACACTTTTATATCTCCAGCTGAATAATAAAATTTCAGATTTGGGAGGGCCAAACCTCCTTTATTTTTAGCCAAATGAAGTGTTTTAAATTTAATTCTGGGTCTCATGTGTTGCCATATAAACTGAGAGGTTAATGTATTTGTCATGTTAAAAATGGAAATTGCAACTCTTACGGGCAGCAACAAGAAGAAAAATAGGAGACGAGGAAGCAGATTCATCTTTACTGTTTCAGCTTTGCCAAAAAGAGATAAGGGGAGAACTTCCCAGCGAGTTAGATCACTCCTTATTAGTTTAATTAACTTATTATAGTTTGCATCAAAAACTTTTGTAGTTTCAGGTGTTATAATTGCAAGGAATTTAGGGATTCCATCATCTACAGTCCATAATATAATCAGAAGATTCAGAGAATCTGGGGAACTTTCTGCACGTAAGCAGCAAGGCTGAAAACCAACATTGAATGCCTGTGACCTTTGATCCCTCAGGCGGCACTGCATTAAAAACCGACATCATTGTGGAAAGGATCTTACCGCGTGGGCTCAGGAACACTTCAGAAAACCATTGTCAGTTAACAAAGTTCATCGCTACATCTACAAGTGCAAGTTAAAACTCTACCATGCAAAGTGAAAGTCATACATCAACAACATCCAGAAACACTGCCGCCTTCTCTGGACCCGAGCTCATTTGAAATGGACAGACGCAAAGTGGAAAAGTGTGCTGTGGTCTGACGAGTCCACATTTCAAATTGTTTTTGGAAATCATGGACGTTGTGTCCTCTGGACACAAGAGGAAAAAGACCATCCAGATTGTTACCAGCACAAAGTTCAAAAGCCAGCATCTGTGATGGTATGGGGGTGTGTTAGTGCCCATGACATGGACAACTTACACATCTGTGATGGCACCATCAATGCTGAAAGGTACATCCAGGTTTTGGAGCAACACATGCTGCCATCCAAGCAACGTCTTTTTCAGGGACGTCCCTGCTTATTTCAGCAAGACAATGCCAAGACACATTCTGCACGTGTTACAATCAATCAATCAATCAATTTTTTTATATAGCGCCAAATCACAACAAACAGTTGCCCCAAGGCGCTTTATATTGTAAGGCAAGGCCATACAATAATTATGTAAAACCCCAACGGTCAAAACGACCCCCTGTAAGCAAGCACTTGGCTACAGTGGGAAGGAAAAACTCCCTTTTAACAGGAAGAAACCTCCAGCAGAACCAGGCTCAGGGAGGGGCAGTCTTCAACAGCGTGGCTTCGTAGTAAAAGAGTGCAGGTACTAGACTGGCCTGCCTGCAGTCCAGACCTGTTGCCGACTGAAAATGTGTGGCGCATTATGAAGCGCAAAATACGACAGCGGAGACCCCGAACTGTTGAACAACTGAAGTCGTACATCAAGCAAGAATGGGAAAGAATTCCACCTACAAAGCTTCAACAATTAGTGTCCTCAGTTCCCAAACGCTTATTGAGTGTTGTTAGAAGGAAAGGTGATGTAACACAGTGGTAAACATACCACTGTCCCAGCTTTTTTGAAACCTGTTGCAGGCATCCATTTCAAAATGATCAAATATTTGCACAAAAACAATAAATTTAATCAGTTTGAACATTAAATATCTTGTCTTTGTGGTGTATTCAATTGAATATAGGTTGAAGAGGACACAACGCCCTGACTTCATTGGAATTGGGGTTGTACTAAGGTACACCTAAATATCTTTAAACAAAAGAGTAGAGGTGCCTGGTCTTGAGAACCAGGGATTGTAGGTTGAAAAGCTTTTTTTTTTAATCCCATGGGAACTCTCCCTACCCACTAAAGCGGCTCAAGAATATGGACAGCATGTATATAAGTGACATCTACACAATCAGGGCAGTAAACAACATTTACAAGAAATATAGTTACTACATAATATTATAGGAGTTAGCTCCTGAATCCTAAGTGTTCATACAGGAGACAATTGTAGTATACGTCTATCTAGTCTGTAGACTTGTAAAACTAAATTATAGCTAGTAGGCTAAGCTATAAATCTAGTTATTTTATTATAGAAATAGAAGCTATGATGTAATGTTTTAGGTTTATATCTAAAGTTCACACTGCTAGCTAGGTTATGGATAGCTACTATAGAAAGACAAATTCTGTACTCTACATGCTTTCTAATGGAAACCCCAAACTTAGATACTATCTTTTGATATCTATTAAAGAACCCTTGAAACTAAAGAACCATTAAAAGTCTACACCATATAAAATAAAAGTGCAAATCCTGAAAGTAGGCTAACTATAGCCAGATGAGCTCCCGTTAATTTAGCCGTTAACTAGCCTAGCACACCTTGCTAGCCAAGAAAGCTAAACAAAGCCGGTAAGTGGCGTATAAAGTACAATAGCATCGCTTCATCCGGCAATAACGGCCATAACAAGAAATACATATAACAACAGATGCAAACAAAAGTGTGGATTAACATTAGCTTCCCAAACAGAACCAACTATGTTGTTAGCTATGACAAACAGTGCTGTAGCTGGCTCGATGATCTCACGTTAGCTGCTAGGTTTAGCTAAATGTACCCCACTCCTCCCTGTTCCTTCATCCCTGCATCCTGTACGTTATCACTAATATAATATTAAAAAAGGAACAAAAAATAAGAAGACATTTGTATATATTCATAACCATGAAGCGTGCTGAAATGTAAATGCTATGTCTTTTTGACTTGACTATAGAGCCACAAGCCACCTTGAGCATCCTGCGGGGACCAGGAGGATAGGAGTGTCCTTGTATGCGGATGACCTGTTGATTTTTGATATCAAACCCAGTTATTTCTGTACCTCCATGCTGTCAGTATTCACTCAGGTTGGTCAGTTTTGAGGATATAAACTAAAGTCCCCGTCACACTTAGTCGGAATGAGCAAGAATCAAGCAGAATCAGCCGGAATGAGAAAAAAGCCAAAATTTGAGTCATATTCAGGAGGGACAGATACTCCGACAGCTGTGTAAGAGAATGCTGCTCAAATACAGATCAAATGCAGATCCTGCCTCAAATGATTCTTGCACATTTTGTGTTTAAGCCTCTGAATGAAGTTCGAATGTAGTTGGAACACAGTATGAATACCAAGAAGGCTGTTAGAATGCAGTAAGCATATGAAGAATGCACTTGGAATGCCGTACGAGTCCAACTGACACCCGAAGTCTGAAAGTCTGGAAGGCAAACACGGGGAGAGCGGCGCTGTTGTCTGCCCTTCTTCCAGGACCTGCAGTGTCTCTACTGGATTTTGAAAGGCATCAACGTACGGACTGTAATCAAGTAATGCAGAGATTCAGTTCATCACGGTCATCAGATCACCTCCGTGTGCCGCCGTCATTACCGCTGCACACGCCTGTGACAACAAGCAGTCCATGATGTGGCCACGACAACATGTAACATGTCGACTCCACACGTGTACAATCGCTGTTGTCCAACAGCCCACAATATGTGTCCTATGTGTTAAATCTGTCATTCACTCACCCACAGCTCCCCCCCGCGCACTGTCCATCAACAGGACACTGTCCCTCAACAGGACACTGTCCATCAACAGGACACTGTCCCCACAGAATGAACATCTTCTTCCCACACATAACGGGCTCTCTGCACTGTGCGATTGGAGCAGGGAAGCGATCTGACATTATAGTCCCGCAGGGCGGCGGTGTGATCTGACATTATAGTCCCGCAGGGCGGCGGTGTGATCTGACATTATAGTCCCGCAGGGCGGCGGTGTGATCTGACATTATAGTCCCGCAGGGCGGCGGTGTGATCTGACATTATAGTCCCGCAGGGCGGCGGTGTGATCTGACATTATAGTCCCGCAGGGCGGCGGTGTGATCTGACATTATAGTCCCGCAGGGCGGCGGTGTGATCTGACATTATAGTCCCGCAGGGCTTCATTATGATCTGACATTATAGTACCACAGGGCGGCGGTGTGATCTGACATCATAGTACCAGAGGGCAGCGGTGTGATCTGACAATATAGTCCCGCAGGGCGGCGGTGTGATCTGACATTATAGTCCCGCAGGGCGGCGGTGTGATCTGACATTATAGTCCCGCAGGGCTTCATTATGATCTGACATTATAGTACCACAGGGCAGCGGTGTGATCTGACATCATAGTACCAGAGGGCAGCGGTGTGATCTGACAATATAGTCCCGCAGGGCGGCGGTGTGATCTGACATTATAGTCCCGCAGGGCGGCGGTGTGATCTGACATTATAGTCCCGCAGGGCGGCGGTGTGATCTGACATTATAGTCCCGCAGGGCGGCGGTATGATCTGACATTATAGTCCCGCAGGGCGGCGGTGTGATCTGACATTGTGCGGCCGTCTTTAAACCGGTTGTACCTCTCCTTAATCTGTGTGATGCCCATAGGATCGCCACCGAAAGCCGTCTGAATAATCCGAATGGTTTCCCGAATGGTTTTCAGTTTTGCCAGAAACTAGTGCTGTCGCCCAGTTTCTGGCAAAATTTGATGCAGTCATGCTGCTCCAGTCGTTCCGCCATTTTCCTTGCAAAGAAAATCTGACGACAGACTCCACCCATCCTCACACAAAGGCTGCTTACAAGCAAATGACGCAATCGACAGGCGTGAAAAAAGTCACGCATGTGCACGAAGGTTCAAGGTTGGCTCATGCAAGCACACGTGATTCAAATCCATCAGGTTTTTGAAAAAAAATGAAAAAAGTCCGATACTTTTCTAACAGACCTCGTACTTTGAAACCGGCCACAGAAGTGCACAAAGTAATCCTCGTGCATCATCAGATGGTCACTAACAGACTAAATCTAAAATGTGATTTTGGTGCAACATGTCCTTTAATTCCTCAAACAGGCAGTTCTTCAGACATCTGTGGACGAGACACCTCCTGTAATGTCAGAGAAACACCGGACATGAAGGCAGCCCACACGCTTCCACAGGATTCACAGGATGCTATTGATGACAAAGTAGCCGGTCTGAGGCTGTGGACAGGATTAAAACCACCTGGGAGACGTTTTAAACCTTTCACTATCCACTTGTTACTAACACTGTGCACAGGGTCCATATGTCCAAAAACTATTCTGTGTGCACCCAGTGAGAGTCTTCCCTGATCCATATGTACTAGACATGTCCAAGTGTTGGAAAACATTTGTGGGACGTCTTTCAAACACTGTCCTTAATCCTCAAATATAACATGGAACCATATCCTCTGGTTGCCCTCTTTGGCACCACCGGCGAGGACATCTGACCCCGTACGCTTTCTTTTGGTTGTCTTTGGGATACTGTTAATAAGATGGAGGGATGCTGCCCTGCCCACTCAGGTTCAATGGTTGAGGGATCTTAAGTCGTGTTTAAGCCTAGAAAAGATTTGTTACTCGATTAACAGCTCTGGTATGACGTTTCATCAGGTGTGGAGACCTTTCAGCTTCAAAACCTGACCTCCAGCCCCTCCAGATGGGCTCCAGAGACTGGTGCCACTTCCTGTCTTAGGGACTGGGTCAGTGTGAGGGATGGAGGATGGGAACGGGATTGCCCATTTTCTCTATAATTATGATTTTGTCATGACTTTTCACTACGTTACACTGAATTTATTCACTATTTTTGTTTCTGTTCAACTCTGTAATTTTCTGTTATTTTTTTTAAAAAAAATCAATATAAAATATTCTTGAGAAAAAAATACAATCTTCTGTTTCAGAAATTCAACTCCTGTTTCATCCAGCAAGCCAGGAAACAATCACAACACACTCCACATGTGAAGCACACAGAGAACAGAGAATGGTTTGGTTTGTTTATTAATTCTGTGCGAGAACAGTAGTCTGTCAAGAGCAGTCAGTCAACGCGGAGGTTTAAAACTCACAAAATCCAGACTCTATCACCACCCGCTAAATTTCCTTTTGATCTTGATAAATATCTTTGCATGTGGAAAACTATTTCCATGTTTCCTCCCAGAATTTTGTGCTCTTGGGTGGACAAACACCACATTTCATATTCATAAATGCAAGCCTTGTTGCACACTCTTCGTAACTTTTTACACAGGCAAACCTTCAGTAAATCAGGCCCAAAGTGTGAGTGTGTGCACCCTGACAACACCAGTTTAACACTGTAATATGGCAACATTCCTCATAGCAGCGCTGCTGGCTCAGCGTCTGAGTACACAGTGGCATTTGTAGATGTTTCCATGTTTTGTTACCTGAATGTTTCGAATGAAGGACACGGTGACTCGTTCTTCAAACTCGTTGAGTGGAGTATAAAGGTTGAGAATTTTGACAATCTATGGCAGACAAGAGAAATATGATGAGCAGAGTCTGAGTTTCTTTACATGAAGTGCGTGTTGTGTTCCTACCTGCTGCACCGTGACAGGAAGTGCATGTTGTGTTCCTACCTGTTGCACTGTGACAGGAAGTGCGTGTTGTGTTCCTACCTGTTGCACTGTGACAGGAAGTGCGTGTTGTGTTCCTACCTGTTGCATCCTGTTGCACTGTGACAGGAAGTGCGTGTTGTGTTCCTACCTGTTGCATCCTGTTGCACTGTGACAGGAAGTGCGTGTTGTGTTCCTACCTGTTGCACTGTGACAGGAAGTGCGTGTTGTGTTCTGACCTGTTGCACCGTGACAGGAAGTGCGTGTTGCGTTCCTACCTGTTGCACTGTGACAGGAAGTGCGTGTTGCGTTCCTAACTGTTGCACTGTGACAGGAAGTGCGTGTTGTGTTCCTACCTGTTGCACTGTGACAGGAAGTGCGTGTTGTGTTCCTACCTGTTGCACTGGAACAAGAAGTGCGTGTTGTGTTCCTACCTGTTGCACTGTGATAAGAAGTGCGTGTTGTGTTCCTACCTGTTGCACTGTGACAGGAAGTGCGTGTTGTGTTCCTAACTGTTGCACTGTGACAGGAAGTGCGTGTTGTGTCCTCCCTGTTGCACTGTGACAGGAAATGCGTGTTGTGTTCCTCCCTGTTGCATGGTGACGGGAAGTGCGTGTTGTGTTCCTATCTGTTGCACTGTGACGGGAAGTGCGTGTTGTGTTCCTACCTGTTGCACTGTGACGGGAAGTGCGTATTGTGTTCCTACCTGTTGCACTGTGACAGGAAGTGCGTGTTGTGTTCCTACCTGTTGCACTGTGACAGGAAGTGCGTGTTGTGTTCCTACCTCTTGCACCCTGTTGCACTGTGACAGGAAGCGCGTGTTTTGTTCGTACCTGTTGCACTGTGACAGGAAGTGCGTGTTATGTTCCTAACTGTTGCACTGTGACAGGAAGTGCGTGTTGTGTCCTCCCTGTTGCACTGTGACAGGAAATGCGTGTTGTGTTCCTCCCTGTTGCATGGTGACGGGAAGTGCGTGTTGTGTTCCTATCTGTTGCACTGTGACGGGAAGTGCGTGTTGTGTTCCTACCTGTTGCACTGTGACGGGAAGTGCGTGTTGTGTTCCTACCTGTTGCACTGTGACAGGAAGTGCGTGTTGTGTTCCTACCTGTTGCACTGTGACAGGAAGTGCGTGTTGTGTTCCTACCTCTTGCACCCTGTTGCACTGTGACAGGAAGCACGTGTTTTGTTCGTACCTGTTGCACTGTGACAGGAAGTGCGTGTTGAGTTCCTACCTGTTGGACTGTGACAGGAAGTGCGTGTTGTGTTCCTACCTGTTACACTGTGACAGGAAGTGCGTGTTGTGTTCCTACCTGTTGCACTGTGACAAGAAGTGCGTGTTGTGTTCCTACCTGTTGCACTGTGACAAGAAGTGCGTGTTGTGTTCCTACCTGTTGCATCCTGTTGTGCTGTGACAGGAAGTGCGTGTTGTGTTCCTACCTGTTGCACTGACAGGAAGTGCATGTTGTGTTCCTACCTGTTGCATCCTGTTGTGCTGTGACAGGAAGTGTGTGTTGTGTTCATACCTGTTGCACTGTCACAGGAAGTGCAATGTTGTGTTCCTACCTGTTGCACTGTGACAGGAAGTGCGTGTTGTGTTCCTAGCTGTTGCATCCTGTTGCACTGTGACAGGAAGTGCGTGTTGTGTTCCTACCTGTTGCATCCTGTTGCACTGTGACAGGAAGTGCGTGTTGTGTTCCTACCTGTTGCATCCTGTTGCACTGTGACAGGAAGCGCGTGTTTTGTTCGTACCTGTTGCACTGTGACAGGAAGTGCGTGTTGAGTTCCTACCTGTTGGACTGTGACAGGAAGTGCGTGTTGTGTTCCTACCTGTTACACTGTGACAGGAAGTGCGTGTTGTGTTCCTACCTGTTGCACTGTGACAAGAAGTGCGTGTTGTGTTCCTACCTGTTGCATCCTGTTGTGCTGTGACAGGAAGTGCGTGTTGTGTTCCTACCTGTTGCACTGACAGGAAGTGCATGTTGTGTTCCTACCTGTTGCATCCTGTTGTGCTGTGACAGGAAGTGTGTGTTGTGTTCATACCTGTTGCACTGTCACAGGAAGTGCAATGTTGTGTTCCTACCTGTTGCACTGTGACAGGAAGTGCGTGTTGTGTTCCTAGCTGTTGCATCCTGTTGCACTGTGACAGGAAGTGCGTGTTGTGTTCCTACCTGTTGCATCCTGTTGCACTGTGACAGGAAGTGCGTGTTGTGTTCCTACCTGTTGCATCCTGTTGCACTGTGACAGGAAGTGCGTGTTGTGTTCCTACCTGTTGCATCCTGTTGCACTGTGACAGGAAGTGCGTGTTGTGTTCCTACCTGTTGAACTGTGACAGGAAGTGAGTGTTGTGTTCCAACCTGTTGCACCATGACAGGAAGTGCGTGTTGTGTTCCTACCTGTTCTGTTGTACTGTGACAAGAAGTGCGTGTTGTGTTCCTACCTGTTGTGTTGCACTGTGACAAGAAGTGTGTGTTCTGTTCCTACCTGTTGCACTGTGACAGGAAGTGCGTGTTGTGTTCCTACCTGTTGCACCCTGTTGCACTGTGACAGGAAGTGCGTGTTGTGTTCCTACCTGTTGCACCCTGTTGCACTGTGACAGGAAGTGCGTGTTGTGTTCCTACCTGCTGCACTGTGACAGGAAGTGCGTGTTGTGTTCCTACCTGTTGCACTGTGACAAGAAGTGTGTGTTGTGTTCCTATCTGTTGCACTGTGACAGGAAGTGCGTGTTGTGTTTCTACCTGCTGCACTGTGACAGGAAGTGCGTGTTGTGTTCCTATCTGTTGCACTGTGACAGGAAGTGTGTGTTGTGTTCCTATCTGTTGCACTGTGACAGGAAGTGCGTGTTGTGTTCCTACCTGTTGCACTGTGACAGGAAGTGCGTGTTGTGTTCCTACCTGTTGTACTGTGACAGGAAGTGCAATGTTGTGTTCCTACCTGCTGCACTGTGACAGGAAGTGCATGTTGTGTTCCTACCTGTTGCGTTGCACTATGACAGGAAGTGCGTGTTGTGTTCCTACCTGTTGCACTGTGACAGGAAGTGCGTGTTGTGTTCCAACCTGTTGCACCGTGACAGGAAGTGCGTGTTGTGTTCCTACCTGTTGTGTTGCACTGTGACAGGAAGTGCGTGTTGTGTTCCTACCTGTTGTGTTGCACTGTGACAAGAAGTGTGTGTTCTGTTCCTACCTGGTGCACTGTGACAGGAAGTGCGTGTTGTGTTCCTATCCATTGCACTGTGACAGGAAGTGCATGTTGTGTTCCTACCTGTTGCGTTGCACTATGACAGGAAGTGCATGTTGTGTTCCTACCTGTTGCACTGTGACAGGAAGTGCAATGTTGTGTTCCTACCTGTTGAACTGTGACAAGAAGTGTGTGTTGTGTTCCTATCTGTTGCACTGTGACAGGAAGTGCGTGTTGTGTTTCTACCTGCTGCACTGTGACAGGAAGTGCGTGTTGTGTTCCTATCTGTTGCACTGTGACAGGAAGTGTGTGTTGTGTTCCTACCTGTTGTACTGTGACAGGAAGTGCAATGTTGTGTTCCTACCTGCTGCACTGTGACAGGAAGTGCATGTTGTGTTCCTACCTGTTGCGTTGCACTATGACAGGAAGTGCGTGTTGTGTTCCTACCTGTTGCACTGTGACAGGAAGTGCGTGTTGTGTTCCAACCTGTTGCACCGTGACAGGAAGTGCGTGTTGTGTTCCTACCTGTTGTGTTGCACTGTGACAAGAAGTGTGTGTTGTGTTCCTACCTGTTGTGTTGCACTGTGACAAGAAGTGCGTGTTCTGTTCCTACCTGGTGCACTGTGACAGGAAGTGCGTGTTGTGTTCCTATCCATTGCACTGTGACAGGAAGTGCATGTTGTGTTCCTACCTGTTGCGTTGCACTATGACAGGAAGTGCATGTTGTGTTCCTACCTGTTGCACTGTGACAGGAAGTGCAATGTTGTGTTCCTACCTGTTGAACTGTGACAGGAAGTGCGTGTTGTGTTCCAACCTGTTGCACCGTGACAGGAAGTGCGTGTTGTGTTCCTACCTGTTGTGTTGTACTGTGACAGGAAGTGCGTGTTGTGTTCCTACCTGTTGTGTTGCACTGTGACAAGAAGTGTGTGTTCTGTTCCTACCTGTTGCACTGTGACAGGAAGTGCGTGTTGTGTTCCTACCTGTTGCACCCTGTTGCACTGTGACAGGAAGTGCGTGTTGTGTTCCTACCTGTTGCACCCTGTTGCACTGTGACAGGAAGTGCGTGTTGTGTTCCTACCTGCTGCACTGTGACAGGAAGTGCGTGTTGTGTTCCTACCTGTTGCACTGTGACAGGAAGTGCGTGTTGTGTTCCTATCTGTTGCAATGTGACAGGAAGTGTGTGTTGTGTTCCTATCTGTTGCACTGTGACAGGAAGTGTGTGTTGTGTTCCTATCTGTTGCAATGTGACAGGAAGTGTGTGTTGTGTTCCTATCTGTTGCACTGTGACAGGAAGTGTGTGTTGTGTTCCTATCTGTTGCACTGTGACAGGAAGTGTGTGTTGTGTTCCTATGTGTTGCACCGTGAGGGCAGTGCATGATGTGTTCCTACCTGTTGCACGGTGAGCGCAGTGCGTGATGTGTTCCTACCTGTTGCATCCTGTTGCACTGTGACAGGAAGTGCGTGTTGTGTTCCTACCTGTTGCATCCTGTTGCACTGTGACAGGAAGTGCGTGTTGTGTTCCTACCTGTTGCATCCTGTTGCACTGTTACAGGAAGTGCGTGTTGTGTTCCTACCTGCTGCACTGTGACAGGAAGTGCGTGTTGTGTTCCTACCTGTTGCACTGTGACAGGAAGTGCGTGTTGTGTTCCTATCTGTTGCACTGTGACAGGAAGTGCGTGTTGCGTTCCTACCTGTTGTGTTGCACTGTGACAAGAAGTGTGTGTTCTGTTCCTACCTGTTGCACTGTGACAGGAAGTGCGTGCTGTGTTCCTACCTGTTGCACTGTGACAGGAAGTGCGTGTTGTGTTCCTACCTGTTGCACTGTGACAGGAAGTGCGTGTTGTGTTCCTAACTGTTGCACTGTGACAGGAAGTGCGTGCTGTGCCCTCCCTGTTGCACTGTGACAGGAAATGCGTGTTGTGTTCCTCCCTGTTGCACGGTGACGGGAAGCGTGTGATGTGTTCCTACCTGTTGCACCACGAGAGGAAGCGTGTGATGTGTTCCTACCTGTTGGACGGTGACAAGAAGCGCCTGTTGTGTTCCTACCTGTTGCACCGTGACAGGAAGCACGTAACGTGTTCCTATGTGTTGCACGGTGACAGGAAGTGCGTGTTGTGTTCCTATCTGTTGCACTGTGACAGGAAGTGTGTGTTGTGTTCCTATCTGTTGCACTGTGACAGGAAGTGCGTGTTGTGTT
>NC_047119.1:74795340-74908102 GCF_902500255.1 Thalassophryne amazonica | reverse complement strand
AGAGAGAGAGAGGAGAGAGAAAGAGAGAAAGAAAGAGAGAGAAAGAGGAGAGAAAGAGAAAGAAAGAGAGAGGGAGGGAAGGAGGAGGAAAAAGTGTTATTAGACGTAAAAAAGCAGCGAAACAATTTTAATAAACGATCATCTTCACCACACAGCCTCAGTGAAACAGTAAAGTTGTTTTTTTTCATTTTGTTTTTATTATTGTTTTTTATGCACCAATGACACCAGATCAAAGTACTTGTATGTGAGAACGTATTTGGCAATAAATTTGATTCTGATTTGACAATCAAAACTCTGCCTGGACTCTTACTGGATTAAAGGTCCAGTGTGTCATTTTTAAAGAAGAGAGCAAATGTTCTGTCCATCAAATATTAATGTTTTTAAACTTTTCAATGTCATTTATTTTCTTAACACAGAAAAATACAAAAAAGAACTTTGATATTACAACATAAGTGTAATTTTTTTTGTCTATTATTCTTGCCTTCAATGCATCTAAAACCTCTGAGACCGGGCCAGATACCAGGGAAAACACCAGTCAAACACAAAGCATCAACCCCTGCAAGTGTAGAAGCTTCAAAGAAGTATGAAGAGAAAGGAAGAGAGAGGAAGTTTGTGAGGACTGGCTGGACACAGGATTATCCATGGAAGAGGACAACACAAAATACTGCCATGTTTGTGGGGATTTTCATTCAGTTGCAGACCAGTAAGTCATTTATAAATGTTGAAATAAAATAATTTGATTTGCTTTATCCAAAAACATACTGGCAAATGATCATGCATTGAACAGTGATGAATTCAGAAAACGCACAGGAGAGAAGCAGATGCATATCAGCATTTACCAATTATTTTAATTTTTTCCCCAATTATGAACAATTGCATGAGAGAAACATTATGAGCTTTGTCTTGGTTAACAGATTAAAAGGCGAGAGGCTGTGCATGTTATATGTAATAAAATGTATTTTTTGGAAATTCGATTTTACCACCCACACAGGAGAGAAGGAGAGAAAGTGTAATTTCAGCACTCCCACAGTAGCATGCCCCCAGACACTCCTAGGTGACACGCGCCATTGGCGTATGTATCGCGTGCCTTGCCTGTGGCGCTCACTTGTCTGGACAACCAGCTTTTCCTATAGGACAAGTAAACCACCAGGGTTACTTGTCCTATGGACAAGTACCGTATTTTACATGTTTTGGCCAGGGGTGCGACCTATACTCCGGTGCGACTTATAAATGAAAAATATACCGGTAGGATCTCAATTAATTTACTGTAACAAAACAATTTTACGTGACAGAGTCGATCTATGTTTTAAAATGGCCACCAGAAAAGGAAATGCAATGCATCATGGACACTGTTGTATGGCGGCTGTCCTATAAGTCACGCTGGTCGCGATAACCAATCAGAGAACAGAACTTTGGATGCGTATTCCTCACCCCACCCACAGCGTGTGAAGCTGACGAATACGGTGCTTGCTGTTATTCCGGCATGGCGAACAAAACAGCTTCAACCCTTGGATATCAGTGTGAGCAGAGTGTTTAAGTTGACGCTGAGAGCTGCGTGGGAGCACCGGGTGAGCGACGGCGGAGGATTAGTGTGTGCACTTGGAAGGAGCTGGCGTCGATGATTGTGAAAAGCGTTTGAAGCAGACGAACATGGTGTTTATTCCGGGACGGCTAACAAGACAGCTTCAACCCTTGGATATCAGTGTGAGCAGAGTTGACGCTGAGAGCTGCATGGGAGCACTGAGCGACGGCGGAGGATTAGCGTCTGCACTTGGAAGGAGCTGGATCGACACCGCTGGGTGGTCATGAGCTGTGCAGGTAGGCGCTGCATGGTTCGGCTCGCAATGTGGTCCGCAAAATACAAACATATCTGTAGGTAAAATGCAGCTCACAAGAGGGCACTCGAGGCTTGTGTGACTGTTCCTGCGACTTCTGACTACCATAGAAAAATAAAAATTTTAACGTTACGGATAACAAGACAACGGAGAAGGCCCGAAAAAATGCCACCAAAAAGAAAATCATACTCTCCAGATTACAAGTTAAGACTGGTTAAATATGCATCCGAAAACGGTAGCCGTCACAATATTATCATCTGAACTTTTCATGTTAAGTTAACATACCTGTATGTCCATGGGACTTATATAGTCCAGTGCAACTTATTTATGGTTTATTTTTCTTTATAATGGATAAAGTGGCTGGTGCGACTTATAGTCCGGAAAATACGGTACACTAAAAAGCTTAATGTCAATGCCTGCAACTGTAGTAAATGACTGCACCACTACATCACACCAAAAATATTTTTTACAATAATGCCATCAAAAATCCATGCCAACAAGCCAAAGACCGTGATGGCAGTCTTCCAGGATCTCCCAAAAGTCCTTTTTTTTTTTTATCTGTGGTAACATTTTCTGGTTTATTGTTGCTTTCTGGAGCAATCCAGGTTGGACTGCAAATCCTCAAATTAAATCTTTGGTTTCCCGTCGACTGTTAGAAATTAATGTGAACAAATCAGCAGCCCTCACGTCTTTCATCATACTGTTAAAACAAATTAAATGAAGGTGAACATGGAGCTTCCACTTTCCAACAAGATCTCTTAAATCTGTCAATGCTGTCACTCATCCAGGGGGAGGAGTTATTCAGAGGGGCGTGTCTGGTTTTAAAAGGAGTCACTCTGTCCAAAATAGAAAGACAATAATGATTAAAATAATTAATTAAAATATCAACATCATCTGAACTAAGATTAAAAGCAGCAGAAAATACATCTGCAGTAAGACGATTAAAAACACGAGAGCCAATCATACGAGGAGCAGACGGACAATCCAGATTAAAAAGAACACAAACGCAATCAGGAATAAAAACGTGGTCAGAATAAATAGAGTCAATATTAAGACCGAGAATAAAAACTAGAACTAAAACATGCTGTGTGTGGGACCAAACACATGTTGGATCAGATGAAAAGATTCCATCAAACTGATGAATTCAGCAGAAGATTTATCTGAAACATCGTTAACATGGAAATTAAAATCACCAGCAACTCAAAGCCTCGACAGCTTGAGCGCTGGACATGAAAACTCCCTGAAGTCTGTGAGGAAGAGGAGCTGCAGCGAGCGGTGGGACGACACACCAACACACAATCAAAAGGATTCATTCAGCCGACTCTTAAAGTCTGTGATTCAGATGACGGAAAGGATGCGGAACTCACCCACCTGTCACTCACACAGCTGCTCGTCCAAACCGCAGCCAGTCCTGACAAAACGCAGCCAGTCCTGACAAACCGCAGCCAGTCCTGACAAACCGCAGCCAGTCCTGACAAAACGCAGCCAGTCCTGACAAACCGCAGCCAGTCCTGACAAAACGCAGCCAGTCCTGACAAAACGCAGCCAGTCCTGACAAACCGCAGCCAGTCCTGACAAAACGCAGCGAGTCCTGACAAACCGCAGCCAGTCCTGACAAAACGCAGCCAGTCCTGACAAAACGCAGCCAGTCCTGACAAAACGCAGCCAGTCCTGACAAAACGCAGCCAGTCCTGACAAAACGCAGCCAGTCCTGACAAACCGCAGCCAGTCCTGACAAAACGCAGCGAGTCCTGACAAAACGCAGCCAGTCCTGACAAACCGCAGCCAGTCCTGACAAAACGCAGCGAGTCCTGACAAACCGCAGCCAGTCCTGACAAACCGCAGCCAGTCCTGACAAAACGCAGCCAGTCCTGACAAAACGCAGCCAGTCCTGACAAACCGCAGCCAGTCCTGACAAAACGCAGCCAGTCCTGACAAACCGCAGCCAGTCCTGACAAAACGCAGCGAGTCCTGACAAAACGCAGCCAGTCCTGACAAACCGCAGCCAGTCCTGACAAAACGCAGCGAGTCCTGACAAACCGCAGCCAGTCCTGACAAACCGCAGCCAGTCCTGACAAAACGCAGCCAGTCCTGACAAAACGCAGCCAGTCCTGACAAAACGCAGCCAGTCCTGACAAACCGCAGCCAGTCCTGACAAAACGCAGCAAAGCCTGACAAAACGCAGCCAGACCTGACAAACCGCAGCCAGTCCTGACAAACCGCAGCCAGTCCTGACAAACCGCAGCCAGTCCTGACAAAACGCAGCCAGACCTGACAAACCGCAGCCAGTCCTGACAAACCGCAGCCAGTCCTGACAAAACGCAGCCAGTCCTGACAAACCGCAGCCAGTCCTGACAAACCGCAGCCAGTCCTGACAAACCGCAGCCAGTCCTGACAAAACGCAGCCAGTCCTGACAAACCGCAGCCAGTCCTGACAAAACGCAGCCAGTCCTGACAAAACGCAGCCAGTCCTGACAAACCGCAGCCAGTCCTGACAAAACGCAGTGAGTCCTGACAAAACGCAGCCAGTCCTGACAAACCGCAGCCAGTCCTGACAAAACGCAGCGAGTCCTGACAAAACGCAGCCAGTCTTGACAAAACGCAGTGAGTCCTGACAAAACGCAGCCAGTCCTGACAAACCGCAGCCAGTCCTGACAAAATGCAGCGAGTCCTGACAAAACGCAGCCAGTCCTGACAAAACGCAGTGAGTCCTGACAAAACGCAGCCAGTCCTGAAAAATACACACGCATACACACACCCGCACACACACACACGCGCACGCACACACACGCACACACAGACACGCGCACACACCCACACACCCGCACACACCCACACAGACACGCACGCACACCCACATGTGCACACACACACACACCCGCACACACACTCACACACCCACACACACGCATACACACTCACACACCCACACACACGCATACACACGCACACACACACACACACAGACACACACACAGACACGCACACACACAGACACGCACGCACACACACACGCACGTGCGCACACACACAGACACACACACAGACACGCACGCATGCCCGCGCACACACGCACATGCATACACACCCACACACATGCACACAGAGGCCACTTGGCTGTTATAATCTAGATTTCCTTATTGTTCTGGCAGCTTTTAAAAGCAGGACACGTTGACTTGTTGCCACACGGTCAGTGCGGGTCCTTTGATTGTGGAGATCTTTGCGTGTGTGTGTTTTTTGGACTTTGGAGCTTTGTTGCGTGCTGTATCTCTCACCGTTGTGTTTGTCACTCTCCTGCGTTCGGACCCCAAACTGCTTTAAGGACTCTTTGTTTCTGAGGCTATCAGACCTGCAGACTGTGGCCCCGCTGAGTGTCTTACGTACCGCCCTTTGACTGAACTCTAACCAGTCTTTGATGAATGTGTGCAAATAAATCGGTCTTCTTTCAGTCCATGTGTGTGTGTTACGTTTGTGTGTTTTGGTCTCTGTGTGTCTCTGGGAAAAGCCTGAGGGACCGTACCTGAGCTGCATGCCGGTGCTCCAGGAGCAGACGTCTTTGCGGAGCAGCAGGTTGTTGAGGGTAACCGCGTTGATACAGTGGAAAAGCTGCCGGATGACTTGGCAGATGATCTCGGGGTCCAGGCCGTGCTCACACATGGTGCTGTGGAACTGTCCCAGCTGTCTGATCAGGGCCTGCAGGGTGTAGCTGCTGGCACCGCCGCTGTCGTTGTCCATGCTGGAGGAGCGGTTCCTGTAGCCCATCGGTTTCACCGCCGCCAAGCTGGGGATGCTCTCACTCTCCAGCATGGCGGAGACTGTGTGGGGGACATTTATGGACAAGCATTAGTTTTCAGCCAACATTACTCGACTACGGTAAACAGCAATGCCACGTCACGAAAACGAAGGTGTGGTCTGAAGCAGAGCTGGTCGTCACCAGAATGTGTTTCTGCTTCAGTGAGCAAACAGCAGGGGGACACGTCAGGGCCGTCTGAAGCTGCACGAAGGAGCCTGACGTGACGGGCCTGACGGTTCGCAGCATCGCTCCTCAGCTGCACCAATATAAGAACATGACAGCGTGTTGTGGAGCAGGTAGAGGGAGGACAAAAAATCAGCTGTGTGTCCTCTTCTGTGTTATTCAGTAATGAATTAAAGAACAGAACACGATGACGGGAAATAATTCATCATGCTATACGTTTGAAGGAAAACTGATTTAACTCACATCAAAGCTGAAGTTCAGGGAAGGCTGACCTGAAATGTGACTGAGTGAACTGACAGTAAATAAACCGACAGACAGACATTTTCAATCATCCCCCTTCAAGGTACTTTCTTTATGTATCCATGTGCTGAACATCAAAACCAGAACAATCACAACACTCTGAATGCGAGACTAGAACACTGTGCAAAAGACACAATTTGGCTCTAAATAAGAACATGAAATGTGTTTGGAGAAACGCTGTAAATCTTTACTGAATATACATTTTTATTCATGTGCACAAACTGTGGTGTTAGAAATGAGTTTACCAAAGTCTTCTAGTCACAAAAGTAGTGTAAAATATGAAAAAGATTTGAAGATTTGAAAACAATGAATGATAAATTTTAAAACTAAATTAAAAAAATATGCACCATACAGTGCAGCAGCGCCACCTGCTGGAAACTGCTACTGTTTGCTGTATGCTTCTCTTGTCATATAATTCTTTTTTTGGATTAATAAAATCCATTTGTGATGAAAACGAATGACATAAAGCATCTATTGCAGCCTTGTAAAACAAAAAAATTATTGCACCATTCTTGAAGAAAATAATCCTTTCGGTAGATGACCCATCCAATGAGTCCGTGACCAATTTTCTGGGAGTAAGTTTAAATGCACAATCTTGGAGAATGGCCCAAAAAAATGAGATTTTAGCCAGGGTAATTATTTCTAAGTGTGGGCTGACTCCACCAGGAGGCGATAATCAAAATGGCAACCAAAATCAATATTAAAGGCTTATTATTATTAATTACTTATTATTACTGATTGGTTAATCATGTGAGAGTGCAGACTGTATATTATCTTATATACGTGCAATTTTTGCAACAACAGTGGCAAAAGATGTATTACTCCGCGCCCTGAGCGGTGTTCTAACGAGATGTGATTACTGTCAAATGTCATTTCTGCCCTCCACATGCAACTGTGCATGTGCGCGCAACTGTGCGTGCATGCACAGTATTGTTGGGATGCAGAACTTTTGAGACACACAATTCTTCAGAACACCAGCTATGTGCACTGCCAGCTGTTAGCACTGTTAGCTCAGAGTGAGAGAAAGTCGCGTGCCGCCGCCGAAATGGGTGAATTTAAGCTACTGTACAAAAGTATTGATGTGGATTCTGATACAGAATTACCGCTTCAAGTTTGATGGATTTTCACATTCAATGGATTACTCCGCCCCCTGACCGCTGTTGGAGAGATGATCGCAGCTTCACGGTAAGCCGAATTACCTACAGATAAATGAACTGTGCAAACGATGGAATTGGATTAGAATGGGAACAATCCCCTCGTGTCTGATGATGTTCATGCTGTTATACGGTCAAACATATCCGCTGTATGTTCCACCTTTATAACCCAGCATGAAGTACATCATCAGACACAACGGGGTTACTCCCTAATTAACAGAGTGAGAGGTCTGTACGGGAAAGTATCAGACCGAGGTGTTGACAGTACGGACAGAGCGTCACGAGGTCTGTGCAAAAAACACAGAGGTCTGATATCCGCATACAGACCAAGCAAGCGAGGTTAATCCTTTGTTTATTATACACCGTATATAAACATGCATACTTACGGTATCACCTGAATATGAAAACTGCTTACGCCCCGTAGGCCGACATTTGCTTCACCTATGTGAAGAACTTGCTAACAGATGGTCCGGTCGTTAGCTCGTAAACTTTCAATCTGTGTTTTTTCCTGTTTTTAGTTTTCTGGTTTTGCAATGAATCTGATACATGATCTGGACCGATTGTCATGGCCAATCAAATCAGCCAATCGGAACGCACATAGTGTTGTAGCCCTATAATATTATGGCATATTTTCACTTCTGTGTGACCTAGAACATTAACTTTGGTGTCTAAATCTATGCTTTAGGGGTCAAGGAATTCAAATATGTCCATAAAAATGATATATTTACTACAAAAGAGGGCACTGTGGGGAGGTGATGGTCTAGTGGTTAAGCATTGGGCTTTGGACCAGAGGATCCTGGGTTCAAATCCCAGCCTGACATGGAAAATTATTAAGTGTCCTTGGGCAAGGTCCTTAATCCCCTAGTTGCTCCCAGTGTGTAGTGAGTGCCTTGCATGGCAGCAGCCTGACATCGGGGTGAATGTGAGGCACTATTGTAAAGCACTTGCACAGTAATACAGTTTTTGACTTTTCATGGTAATATATATGTTGAATACATAACAGTATTTCCAGTCCATTTAAATGACAAGAAAAGTCACATTTCATAATGAAAGTAATGTATTGAAACTTAACTTTACCGGAATGGCAATATCAGGCATAGATCAGGTTATGTGAGGTCGATGTTCTTACATCGTGAGCACATGTTGGGTACATCATAAGTACGGTAAGTCAATCATCAACATCTCCATTTCTTTAAATTACATTAGACAGAACTTTATTAATCCCTTGGGAAGTCTCCCTCAGGGAAATTGTGGTTCCAACAGCACACAGGGTAAGAAGCACACAGAGCATAAAAAATGAAATTAAAAAAGAAAAACAGTTTGCAAATATAAATATAAATAGCAGACATACTGATCAATACTGGTTTACTGGCTCCTACTGTTCCTCTCCTTCCCGTCCTCTGTCTTCCTGTTACTACTCCTCCCCCTGAGTGAGGAGTTGTACAGTCTGATGGACTGAGGGACAAAGGAGTTTCTCAGTCTGTTGGTCCTGCACTTGGGGAGGAGCAAGCTGTGTCTGAAATGACCAGCTCCTGTATCAAAGACATTGATAACACTGGTTCTTAAGAAGGGAAAAGATCCCTGCTACTGCAAGAATTATTGTCTGATTTCCCTCATTCCATTAGATGCAAAAATTCTGTTTAAAGTACTTGCAAATAGATTGGAAAAGGTAATGACCTCTGTGGTACACGAAGATCAGGTGGGGTTCATTCGGGGACGCAGTTCTGCTGATAATATTAGATGATTTATTAATATAATGTGGGCAGAATCAGAATCAGTTTCGGATTCTAGTTAGTATTGTTCTATATGTGGGAAGAAAATGCAATGAATTATTGATGTTTGTGATAGTATCTATTCATTGGAAGAAAATAATAAAATGCAAGTCATAAAAAAAAAAAAAAAAAAAAAAAACTTACTCCCGGATAATTGGTCAGGGGCTCAGTGGGGTGGGTCCTGTACTATCTGACTTTCCACCATGATTGTGTTTCTTTTTGGTTTTGTTTCGAAGTGTTTTTGGGTTGACGGAACAGTTTCTGAGTGTTTACAGAAACAGACGCTACGGTCAGAGTGCAGCGTCTCACCGCAGGCTGACCGAGGACACAGATCATGTGAAAAGTGCACTTGGTGTGACAGCGTGTCCATGAGGGTAAAAACTGTCCACAATAAAAGACAGTGAGAGACATAAGAGATCACCGAATAAACCAATGGAACATGGACTTACAGCAGTCTAAAACACTTCAACCTACCATCCCTGGTTCTCAAGACCAGGCTCTACTGTACTCTTCTTTTTTTAGATGTACTGTAGTACACACTAGTAGAGTTCTACCTTAGAACTGGAACGTATTATAGAAGACATACTTTACTGAATTTTCATGGACTTGAATGGAAACGTCCTTGCTTTTGAAGCCAACCTCAAGTGGCCAGTCAAGGAATGGCGGCATGGTGGCTTAGTGGTTAGCACTGATACACTGATGCCTCACAGTAAGAAGGTTGTGGGATCACTTCTAGGTCTTTCTGGGTGGAGTCTGCATGTTCTCACTGTGTCTGTATGTGTTTCCTCCCACAAGCAAAAATATCAGCATTTCACTTTTTCCACATTTTATGTGACAGCCTTATTCCAAAATTAATTCAAATGATTTTTTTCCCTCAAAATTCTACAAACAACACCCCATAATGACAACATCAAAAATTTTTCAAGGGTTTTGTAATTTTATTAAACATAAAAATTCTAGAGCCCCCGTCACACATAGCAAGAATTTGCTGGAAGTATGCTCGACATGGCAAATACTGCCATAATCCAACAGAGTCAGGAGGAAAAGAGGCGTGGCCAGCTGTCAGAACGCATCCAGAGTACCTCATCCACGCCTGCACGATGGCATCTAAAGCGCATGTAGACACTAATACAGACTGCTGTCAGACGGCCATAAAAGGCGCTGCAAACTGCCCGATCTCCAAATGTCTGATGGCAAACAAACACAGACCGGAGCGCCGTGTTCCTCCCTTTGCACAGGACATCAACACATGGACCCGACTCACACCATGTGTGTCCATCTGTGCAGTCAATCACAGTCCCATTCAGTCACTCCTTCACTCGTCCTTTTTTTCAGCCTCACTGACCTCACGTGATTGTGTGTGTGTGTGTGTGTGTGTGTGTGTAAAAGTGCTGACATATGAGGAAACGATCGCTCAGTGTGTGTACTTCCATATTACGCTGCTATGTGTGCACACACATGCACGCATGTGCTCAGCTGTTACTGGAGTTTTACTGCCAGCTAAACTTCACTGCGTGTGGACACGTTTGCTCAAATGTTTGCAGTGAGCTTTATCCCACTAGAATATCAGACCCCCCCCACCCCACCCACCCACCCACACACACACACACACACACAACGCAGCTTATGGTGATTTGTGCTTGGATTATCCCATTGGAATTATTCATGCCGTTGTTGTTTCCACCACTGTGCTGCTAAATGCTCCTGGAGGTGAGATTCATGTGCCATATGTTGTCATGGCAACACAGTTCCACGTCATATGTTCAACAGAATTACATGGGATCAAGCAATAATTTATTACAGCAGTGAGGTCTGTTCAGCTCTGAGCCTCTGACGTGAGGTGTGGCAGCGTGCACAGCTGCCCGCCAGCCGCCGTGGTGTCGCAGGTCTGATGGGCACAATATTTCACCTCATTGATGTCGCCCATGGGGAGGAACATTATCTACACCATGAGGTCTATTATGGATATAACAGCCTGTCCAGATCTGCAGCGCCGCGCGCTGTGCCACACGCTGTGCCACACACTGACCTGCAGAGGACCCGGTGCTTTCAGCTTGTTCTCAGTGTTCACATCGCAAATATGTATGTGGCTCGCTTGACTGCAGACACCCGCAGGCGTTGCGCCGTGTCAGATCCATCTCGAGGTTCCCTCATATGTGCTCAAATCATTTCAGATGCTGTTTTGCTGTCACCAGAATATGTAAATTGTGGTCAGATGGTCCTCAGCCTGCTCATGGGCCTCCGTCAGATGGTGTCCAATCTCAACGTGCCTGGAGAATTATGAACATGTGCTTCACACTGGGGGCCACCGGCAGATTTTGAACAGAACTGTGTGGACATCCGCAGATGGCTATCAGAACATTTTAGAACTGAAACCAGACACTTTTCAGATGTGCACCGATTCATGACTCCGATGCCATTCTGCATTATTCCGGCTATGTGTGATGGGGGTAAAAGTAGTCATATGTACATAAGTATTCACAGTCTTTGCCATGAAGCTCAAAATTGAGCTCAGGTGCCTCCTGTTTCCACTGATCATCCTTTAGATGTTTCTACAGCTTAACTGGAGTCCACCTGGAGTAAATTCAGTTGATTGAACATGATTTGGAAAGACACACACCTGTCCACATATAAGATCTCACAGCTGACATTCAAAGAAAACCAAGCATGAAGTCAAAGGAATTATCTGTAGACCTCTGAGACAGAATTGTCTGGAGGCACAAATCTTGGGAAGGGTACAGAAACATTTCTGCTGCTTTCAAGGTCCCAATGTGCACAGTGGCCTCCATCATCTGTAAATGGAAGAAGTTCGGATCCACCAGGACTCTTCCTAGAGCTGGACGCCTGTCTAAACTGAGCGATTGGGGGAGAAGGGCCTTAGTCAGGGAGGTGACCAAGAACCTGATGGTCACTCTATCAGAGCTCCAGCATTCCTCTGTGGAGAGAGGAGAACCTTCCAGAAGGACAACCATGTCTACACCAATCCACCAATCAGGTCTGTATGGTAGAGTGGCCAGACAGAAGCCACTCCTTAGTAAAAGGCACATGGCAGCCCACCTGGAGTTTGACAAAAGGCACCTGAAGGACTCTCAGACCAGGAGAAACAAAATTCTCTGGTCTGATGAGACAAAGATTGAACTCTTTGGCGTCATGTTTGGAGGAAACCAGGCACCATTAGGGCTGTCACGATTAGGAATTTCTGGAGACGATTAATTGTCAGACAAATAATTGTGATTGACAAATATACTGTCTATTTTTTTTCTTTTTTTCCTTCTTTATATTCTACTATTGTAGTATAATTACACAACTCTGGAAGAACGTTTGGCTTCTGTGAGTGGAGAAACTGGGAATGGTGCAACATTTTTATTTTTATCTTCATTTTACATACAGTCCCAACTTCTTCTGATTTGTGGTTGTTTCTGTTGCATTTCTGAAATTGTTTCTCCGCATCAGTCACGTTTTGTGCTTAAACACTACATTAAGCCCATATTGAACAAATGGTAAATGGTAAATGGACTGCATTTATATAGCGCTTTTCCATCTGCATCAGATGCTCAAAGCGCTTTACAATAATGCCTCACATTCACCCCGATGTCAGGGTGCTGCCATACAAGGCGCTCACTGCACACCGGGAGCAATAGGGGATTAAAGACCTTGCCCAAGGGCCCTTAGTGATTTTCCAGTCAGGCGGGGATTTGAACCCAGGATCTTCTGGTCTCAAGTCCAACACCTTAACCACTAGACCATCACCTCCAAAATTAGTGTCAACAAATAAATACCTTTGGAAAGTAACAGCTGTTAAAGTTCAGAGTTCTCACCTGCTTTTTGTGATCTGTGCGTCTGAACATCTCCACAGCTTCTCCATGTCAGGGACTTTGTTTTTTGTGGCTCAGTTCATTCATATATTCTCATTTTTTAAATATGTTTTTAAAGCTATTTGACCGTTTATTTCATCTCATGATCTCATAAATTCAGCATACGACGCGTACATGGTGTGAACAGGATGGTAACAGCAGAATCACACCTTTAGAGAAAGTTCAGAGAGAAGTAAAGGCAGCTTCACGTTTTGTTTTGTTTTTTTAACATGTTCACTCGGGTTAAAATCCTCTCTGCTGCGCACTGATGGTTCTCAGACTGTAACGTGTCGCGCCTGCATTCAGGAATCTCCCTCACGCACCCCCTCCCTCGCAGTCTGCAGCCTGTTGACTCCGCGCGTGCACACACACACAGACACACACCGACAGCTCTGCATTTTAGACGGCTTTTGAAGAAGTCGGCCACCGTTTTAATCGGCCGTCTTATCCAAACGGCAGGACGGATCGCTCTTCAGCCTCCATGTTATTGTCCCTCATTAAGACGAGAGCGAGGTTGCAGCACAATGATGTCAGATTCTGAGTCGTTTTATGCTTTGTGGATAAAATAAATAATTCACGGTAATCGCGAATATGAAAAATAATCGTGAATATGAAAAATAATCGCGATTGACGAATATTGTAATAATTGTGACAGCCCTAGGCACCATCCCTACAGTGAAGCATGGTGGTGGCAGCATCATGCTGTGGGGATGTTTTTCAGCAGCAGGAACTGGGAGACTAGTCAGGATTGAGGGAAAGATGAATGCAGCAATGTACAGAGACATCCTGGATGAAAACCTGCTCCAGAGCGCTCTTGACCTCAGACCGGGGCGACGGTTCCTCTTTCAGCAGGACAATGACCCTAAACACACAGCCAAGATATCAAAGGAGTGGCTTCAGGACAACTCTGTGAATGTCCTTGAGTGGTCCAGTCAGAGACCAGACCTGAATCTGACTGAACATTTCTGGAGAGATCTGAAAATGTCTGTACACCGAGGCTCCCCATCCAACCTGATGGAGCTTGAGAGGTGCTGCAAAGAGGAATGGACCAAACTGTCCAAAGATAGGTGCAATGTTTGGGTGTGGAACATGAATGGATTCAGACGTATGTTATCAAAAATAACCTGGAAATGTTCACCACGTTAGTAAAAACCTGGATTTCTGGGAATTTCTGGAAAACTTTCATCACTGACAGTAAGACAGGAAGCACCAGGATAAGAGAGACTTGGACCTTCATCCTGCTGTAAAGATATTGGCATCAGCAAATGCTTTTGACCTCATGACTCCACAAACTCTCCTCAGGCGTTCTCTGGATCTCAAAGGTTGAGGACCCAGAGACATGAACATCACTGAAGAGATCAGTGAATGTCAACAAGTTCAAGACTTTAACCACATACAAGCAGACTTCTGATGGATGAGTCCAGGAAGTCACTGAAAGCCTGGAACTTAGTCTGGATCCAGGACCATCACAAACCCAAACATGCTGATCCCTCACTTAGCTTCTGAAAACACTGCTGCCCATCAATTCCACAAACATCACAGTATTGTCCAAGAATCCAAGGTCAGTAAACCTTTCCTCACCAACAAAAGAGCCCACATCCTGATTTCAGAAACCCTGACCCTAACAACATCCTGGGAACATCTGCTGGTTCCTTAAATGATTCTTGTGATTGCTACATTGCAAATTCTTGGATGATATTTCAGTGGGTTCTTTTTGACAACATCAATATAGGGGTGCACTGTATATGCAGTAGACGGTATAAAGGATATGAATTTGGCCTACAGTCGAGATTTGGACTCCATCGATCAATGGCGATAATGCTTGTTGGTGCAAACACAGAGACCACGGAGCAGGAGGAGCTGGTTAAAAGAACAGTGAGCAGTTAAAGGTCTATAACAGTTTTAAATTTCTGTTAATGGGTACACTATAACATGATTATGACTAATAATTTCCACAATGTTTTTTGTGAATTTTATGGTCATATCTTTAGTGCGTATTTGCAGCAAAAATCTAATTTCCTCATTCAGCTCCGTCTCCAGGCAGGAGAAGCAGAGACTAAAAAAGAAACGCCTTCCCCTTTATCATTGGTGCAAACGCACGACCAAAGCCAATCCGGATCACTAACGCACACAGGGTGGTCTCTGAGGACTTTCTGCACAAAATCAGAAGCCGCAATGACAAAGCGTGAGGTCATTCCAATGTCCAAAATAACATGTCCAACACAAGTGAGAGAGGTCTTGTTTTGGACAGGAACTGTTTTTCTGAGTTGCACAAAGATCATTTGTGTGGCATTTTATTGCACGTATATAGTTGTACAAAAAATGTCTGAAGGATTTCCTGCATTTTAATGTAAATACTTCTATATAACTTTGTTGTTTTGGGTTGTTTTTTTTTGTTTTTTTTTGGCTACATTTGTTTTTGAAATTTACAATTTATATTCTAAGTTATAAAAAAAATGGTGTTTGTGTTCGTTTGCACTATTTTGCACCATAGAGTGCTGAGTTTTAATTTTGAGTTTTGAGAATTGCACAACAAATGTTCTCAAAATTACGTTGTACCTATCTGGTTTTTTTTTTTTTAGCTTTGCTAAGGGACTAAATAACCCATTCAGAAACACTTCCATTATAATTTTTACATTTATGTTTATATCGCGATATATATAGTTACTGTGAAGGGATTCAATTTATACCACGATATGAATTTTAGGTCATATCGCCCAGCCTTACATCAATATTTCCACCTTTTCCTGTATTACTTACATCAAACTAAGGCACACGAATCCAACTGGCTTTGGGAATCTAAGGTACACTTACCGATCATGGGCTGGATGAAGCCTTCTGCCACCTTAATGAGCTGCTGGTAGATCTGGATGGACAGGTCGCTCAGGACCTGTCGGTACTCTGTCAGGTCAAAGTTCTTCAGGCAGTGCTCATTTTGTTTGGGTGTGTTCTGGGTCATGAAAGCCTGAAGAAAAAGTTCTCTGTGTGACTCAGTTTATACATCAAAGGGAACGCTTTTTTGTGTTCTTAATATGGCAGACGTCTCCTCGTCCACGCCTCACCTCATCACCGCTGTACTGCTTCAGGCAGTGAAGAAGACGACTGCTGTTGGCCAGCCAGAAAGATGTCATGTCAAAGTTCTCACTGTTCTTCTGCACAAGAAGAGGAAAGATAACAGGATAAAGACAGGAGTAGGGGCAGGGACTGTAATCGCACTCAGTCTCACCCACCTTTAGGACCTTCTTGACAGCATTGATGGTGGAGGTGAGCAGAGACTCCACCTTCTGATCATCATTTATGTAGTCAGCATGGCGGATGCACATGAACAGAATATAAGCGGGCAGGCATGGGACAGTCGCCGACACGGCTTCAGGTCTGAAATCTGACATCACATGGACACTGAAAATGTGAAGCACCTGGTGTTTGTCAAATCAAATCAAATCAATTTTATTTATATAGCACCAAATCACAACAAACAGTCGCCCCAAGGTGTTTTATATTGTAAGGCAAAAGCCATACAATAATTACAGAAAAACCCCAACGGTCAAAACGATCTCCTGTGAGCAAGCACTTGGCGACAGTTGGAAGGAAAAACTCCCTTTTAACAGGAAGAAACCTCCAGCAGAACCAGGCTCAGGGAGGGGCAGTCTTCTGCTGGGACAGGTTGGGGCTGAGGGGAGAGAATCAGGAAAAAGACATGCTGTGGAGGGGAGCAGAGATCAATCACTAATGATTAAATGCAGAATGGTGCATACAGAGCAAAAAGAGAAAGAAACACTCAGTGCATCATGGGAACCCCCCAGCAGTCTAAGTCTATAGCAGCATAACTAAGGGATGGTTCAGGGTCACCTGATCCAGCCCTAACTATAAGCTTTAGCAAAAAGGAAAGTTTTAAGCCTAATCTTAAAAGTAGAGAGGGTGTCTGTCTCCCTGATCTGAATTGGGAGCTGGTTCCACAGGAGAGGAGCCTGAAAGCTGAAGGCTCTGCCTCCCATTCTACTCTTACAACCCCTAGGAACTACAAGTAAGCCTGCAGTCTGAGAGCGAAGCGCGCTATTGGGGTGATATGGTACTATGAGGTCCCTAAGATAAGATGGGACCTGATTATTCAAAACCTTATAAGTAAGAAGTTTTAAATTCTATTCTGGAATTAAGAGGGAGCCAATGAAGAGAGGCCAATATGGGTGAGATATGCTCTCTCCTTCTAGTCCCCATCAGTACTCTAGCTGCAGCATTTTGAATTAACTGAAGGCTTTTCAGGGAACTTTTAGGACAACCTGATAATAATGAATTACAATAGTCCAGCCTAGAGGAAATAAATGCATGAATTAGTTTTTCAGCATCACTCTGAGACAAGACCTTTCTGATTTTAGAGATATTGCGCAAATGCAAAAAAGCAGTCCTACATATTTGCTTAATATGCGCATTGAAGGACATATCCTGATCAAAGATGACTCCAAGATTTCTCACAGTATTACTAGAGGTCAGGGTAATGCCATCCAGAGTAAGGATTTGGTTAGACACCATGTTTCTAAGATTTGTCGGGCCAAGTACAATAACTTCAGTTTTATCTGAATTTAAAAGCAGGAAATTAGACGTCATCCATGTCTTTATGTCTGAAAGACATTCCTGCAGTTTAACTAATTGGTGTGTGTCCTCTGGCTTCATGGATAGATAAAGCTGGGTATCATCTGCGTAACAATGAAAATTTAAGCAATGCTTTCTAATAATACTGCCTAAGGGAAGCATGTATAAAGTGAATAAAATCGGTCCTAGCACAGAACCTTGTGGAACTCCATCATTAACCTTAGTCCGTGAAGAAGACTCCCCATTTACATGAACAAATTGTAATCTATTAGACAAATATGATTCAAACCACCGCAGCGCAGTGCCTTTAATACCTATGGCATGCTCTAATCTCTGTAATAAAATTTTATGGTCAACAGTATCAAAAGCAGCACTGAGGTCTAACAGGACAAGCACAGAGATGAGTCCGCTGTCTGAGGCCATAAGAAGATCATTTGTAACCTTCACTAATGCTGTTTCTGTACTATGATGAATTCTAAAACCTGACTGAAACTCTTCAAATAGACCATTCCTCTGCAGATGATCAGTTAGCTGTTTTACAACTACCCTTTCAAGAATGTTTGAGAGAAAAGGAAGGCTGGAGATTGGCCTATAATTAGCTAAGATAGCTGAGTCAAGTGATGGCTTTTTAAGTAATGGTTTAATTACTGCCACCTTAAAAGCCTGTGGTACATAGCCAACTAATAAAGATAGATTGATCATATTTAAGATCAAAGCATTAACTAATGGTAGGGCTTCCTTGAGCAGCCTGGTAGGAATGGGGTCTAATAGACATGTTGATGGTTTGGAGGAAGTAACTAATGAAAATAACTCAGACAGAACAATCGGAGAGAAAGAGTCTAACCAAATACCAGCATTACTGAAGGCAGCTGAACATAAAGATATGTCTTTGGGATGGTTATGAATCATTTTTTCTCTAATAGTTAAAATTCTATTTGCAAAGAAAGTCATGAAGTCATTACTAGTTAAAGTTAATGGAATACTCGGCTCAATAGAGCTCTGACTCTTTGTCAGCCTGGCTACAGTGCTGAAAAGAAACCCGGTGTTGTTCTTATTTTCTTCAATTAGTGATGAATAGTAAGATGTCCTAGCTTTACGGAGGACTTTTTTATAGAGCAACAGACTCTTTTTCCAGGCTAAATGAAGATCTTCTAAATTAGTGAGACGCCATTTCCTCTCCAGCTTACAGGTTATCTGCTTTAAGCTGCGCGTTTTTGTGGGTTATACCATGGAGTCAGGCACTTCTGATTTAAGGCTCTCTTTTTCAGAGGAGCTACAGCATCCAAAGTTGTTCAAACAAACATATCAAGACGTCAGCACATCACCCCAGTTCTTTTTAATTTGCACTGGCTTCCAGTCTCTTTTAGAGTTGATTTTAAAATTTTGATGTTTGTCTTTAAAGCCCTTAATGGCCTGGCCCCTCCTTATTTGACTGAGCTTTTGCATCCTCGTGTCTCAAACAGGTCTTTGAGGTCTGTAAATCAGCTTTTACTGGAGGTGCCCAGGTCCAGGTCTAAACGCTGGGGTGATCGGGCCTTCTCTGTTGCTGGGCCCAAACTTTGGAATAAATTGCCCCCTGAAATGAAAAAAAAGGGGGTTTTTCCTTCCCACTGTAGCCGAGTGCTTGCTCACAGGGGGTCGTTTTGACCGTTGGGGTTTTACATAATTATTGTATGGCCTTGCCTTACAATATAAAGCGCCTTGGGGCAACTGTTTGCTGTGATTTGGCGCTATATAAAAAAATTGATTGATTGATTGATTGATTGAAATGAGAATCATCTCTGACTTAGAGCTTTTTAAGTCCAGGCTCAAGACGCATTTGTTCAGGCTGGCTTTTAACACTCAGTAGCATGATGGCATTTTACTTTATGCTATTAATTGTTTTTATGCATTTTTTATATAATTGTTTCTGTAATGGTCTTATTGTTGGATATTTGTTTTTATTACATTTTGTTTTTAAATTTTGTTGTAAAGCACTTTGGTCACTTTGAGTGTTGTAAGCTCTAGAAGTAAACTTAAATGAATAATAAAAAAAAAAATTGTGCTCAATGAGGAGTAAAGCTATGACGAGATAATCTATCTCACTCACAGAGTTTAGGTAGCTACTCTGCACTGTGTTGGTATATGGCACTGAAGAACATAAAGAAGGAATCATATCCTTAAACCTAGTTACAGCGCTTTCAGAAAGACTTCTTCCTGTTAAAAGGGAGTTTTTCCTTCCCACTGTAGCCAAGTGCTTGCTCACAGGGGGTCGTTTTGACCGTTGGGGTTTTACATAATTATTGTATGGCCTTGCCTTACAATATAAAGCGCCTTGGGGCAACTGTTTGTTGTGATTTGGCGCTATATAAAAAAATTGATTGATTGATTGACTTCTACTGTAATGAAACGTATTCCCCACTGCTGGGTAGTCCATTAAAGTAAATGTAAATGTTATTAAGAAATGATCAGACAAAAAGGGGGTTTTCAGGGAATACTGTTAAGTCTTCAATTTCTATGCCATATGTCAGAACAAGATCTAAGATATGATTAAAGTGGTGGGTGGACTCATTTACATTTTGAGCAAAGCCAATAGAGTCTAATAATAGATTAAATGCAGTGTTGAGGCTGTCATTCTCAGCATCTGTGTGGATGTTAAAATCACCCACTATAATTATCTTATCTGAGCTAAGCACTAAGTCAGACAAAAGGTCTGAAAATTCACAGAGAAACTCACAGTAACGACCAGGTGGACGATAGATAACAACAAATAAAACTGGTGTTTGGGACTTCCAATTTGGATGGACAAGACTAAGAGTCAAGCTTTCAAATGAATTAAAGCTCTGTCTGGGTCTTTGATTAATTAATAAGCTGGAATGGAAGATTGCTGCTAATCCTCCTCCTCGACCCGTGCTACGAGCATTCTGACAGTTAGTGTGACTCGGGGGTGTTGACTCATTTAAACTAACATATTCATCCTGCTGTAACCAGGTTTCTGTAAGGCAGAATAAATCAATATGTTGATCAATTATTATATCATTTACCAACAGGGACTTAGAAGAGAGAGACCTAATGTTTAATAAATCACATTTAACTGTTTTAGTCTGTGGTGCAGTTGAAGGTGCTATATTATTTTTCTTTTTGAATTTTTATGCTTAAATAGATTTTTACTGGTTATTGGTGGTCTGGGAGCAGGCACCGTCTCTACGGGGATGGGGTAATGAGGGGATGGCAGGGGGAGAGAAGCTGCAGAGAGGTGTGTAAGACTACAACTCTGCTTCCTGGTCCCAACCCTGGATAGTCACGATTTGGGAGGGTTTAATAAAATTGGCCAGATTTCTAGAGATGAGAGCTGCTCCATCCAAAGTGGGATGGATGCCGTCTCTCCTAACAAGACCAGGTTTTCCCCAAAAACTTTGCCAATTATCTATGAAGCCCACCTCATTTTTTGGACACCACTCAGACAGCCAGCAATTCAGGGAGAACATGCGGCTAAACATGTCACTCCCGGTCTGATTGGGGAGGGGCCCAGAGAAAACTACAGAGTCCGACATTGTTTTTGCAAAGTTACACACCGATTCAATTTTAATTTTAGTGACCTCCGATTGGCGTAACCGGGTGTCATTACTGCCGACGTGAATTACAATCTTACCAAATTTACGCTTAGCCTTAGCCAGCAGTTTCAAATTTCCTTCAATGTCGCCTGCTCTGGCCCCCGGAAGACAATTGACTATGGTTGCTGGTGTCGCTAACTTCACATTTCTCAAAACAGAGTCGCCAATAACCAGAGTTTGTTCCTCGGCGGGTGTGTCGCCGAGTGGGGAAAACGGTTAGAGATGTGAACGGGTTGGCGGTGTACACGGGGCTTCTGTTTAGAACTACGCTTCCTCCTCACAGTCACCCAGTCAGCCTGCTTTCCCTGCTATTCGGGATCTGCTGGGGGACAGCTAACAGCGGCTAAGCTACCTTGGTCCGCACCGACTACAGGGGCCTGGCTAGCTGTAGGATTTTCCACGGTGCGGAGCCGAGTCTCCAATTCGCCCAGCCTGGCCTCCAAAGCTACGAATAAGCTACACTTATTACAAGTACCATTACTGCTAAAGGAGGCAGAGGAATAACTAAACATTTTACACCCAGAGCAGAAAAGTGGGGGAGAGACAGGAGAAGCTGCCATGCTAAACCGGCTAAGAGCTAGTAGCTGCGCTAAGCTAGCGGATTCCTAAAAACACACAAAGTGAATAATGTGTAAATAATTTAGAGGTGATTCAGCAGAGGGAGTGCTTTAGTTAAGGCACATGAAGATTACACTGTGAAACAAATCGTTATCTAGTTAACTAGATCAATCTAACTACGCAGATTAAACAGCTAACAGATACAGAAAAACACCGCTGTGCTCCGGAACAGGAAGTGATACAATACCGCAGTGAGAGCCAACCACCAGACTGGTTGCCAGTCACCCTCTCTCAGGCTTGGTGAAACAAAATATTCAATGATATTGAATATTTTCAATATTCAAATCAATGCCAGTAAGTGGGAACAGCAGAATTTCAGGAGCAGAACTGTTGAACCTCAGATGCATAATCTGCAATCAGCAAATATATGTAATCTGGCACACTTCTGCCAACAAGATCAGTTCAATATCACTGGGGAAAAAATAAATATACTGAGGAAGCTGCTCAGCATCCTGGAAAATACCTCCCACCCCCTGCATGCCACAGCGACGTCCTGTCCGAGCACCTTCGACCCCCGAGGTGCACCACAGAACGCCACAGGAGCTTTAACAACTAGCGTATAATGTACAGTATAACAATAAAAAATACTCACCCTCAGCAAGTACCAAGCATGTGTCCAATCTGTTATCACAGATGGGATTTCTTTTTAAATTTGTGATAGATTTTTGAGCAACAAATTAAATCAACAAGTCGATGGAGAAAATGAATGCACTGGTGGATTCGGGCACAAAGGCTTGACACTTGCGTGTGCCAGCTTAAGTTGTTTTCGATGTAAAGCCCCAGATATTTATATGAATCCACCTTCTCAATGTTACGTCCATGTATGGGGGGCACACTACGTTCCCCAACAGCCCTGGGGTCCACCAACATCTCCACTGTTTTATTAGTATTAATCTGCAGTCGGTGGGCGTCACACCAGTTCACAAACCTGTCCACTCCAGATTTGACTTAAATTGGTACTAGTGTTTAGCAGACTGAGTATTACAGTGTCATCTGAAAATTTAACAACATACTGCTTTGGCTGAAAGCTGACACACTCATTGGTCTACAGTGTAAAAAGAAATGGTGACCTAGCACAGCCCTGAGGGACTCCGGTGCTGCTTAATGCAATATCAGAGAAGACAGACTTGACCTCCACCTGCTGTTTCACCTGTTTGACAGAAAAGACTGACACCACTTAATTAAGAAAGGGTTCACGTTGAGCTGAGTCAGTTTTTGAAGAGGATATGCGAGCGGATACAGTTAAAAGCAGAACTAAAATCAATAAAACCTAATTTGGCATTTGCAAAGGAACTCTCGAGATGTTTTAAAACCAAGTTCATCATAGTTAAAATGGCATCACTCGGACTTGCTTTTGTACGCAAACTGATACTGATCCAAGTGTGGCTCCACCTGTGTACTAAGCTCCTGAATTAACAGTTTCTCCAGTGCCTTCATTACATTAGAGGTTCGGGCCACCGGCCCAAAATCACTGTGACTTCTTGGGGCTGGAATAATAAGTGGTCTCTTCCAGAGCTCAGGTACCCAATAAGTGTCAACAGAAAGCTGGAAGGAGCTGAAATGTTTTTCAAAGAAAAGCAGACGTATTGTGTGGCCCTGTGGCTTCGTTAGTACACACTGATTTAAAAACTCCAGTGACTGACTGTGGGTTCATTTAAATTCTGTCTGCACTCTTCACTCTCAAAAGGCAGATAAAAATCATTTAGCTCATTGGCTTTTACAATTTCATTGTTGTCAGTTACAGGTTTCCTTTTTGTGTCCATGTCTGTCACCCCACGAATAGAATCCCACAGTCTCTTGTTGTCTGCCCTGGAGAGGTCCCGTTCTGCGCGCTCCTTCTGCTGCAGGCGAACGTCTCTCACCCTCTGGTTCAGGTCTTTTTGGGTGACCCTGACCCCTGCAATGTCCCTTCATTTTAAAGCTGCTTTCTTCCTATTAATACATTCCCGTATTTCCCGTGTGACACACGATTTATTTGGGTATTTCTTAATGATATTTTGGGGAATGATTGAGTCACCACAGAAGATGTGACCAGTAGCTGCATCTTGGAAAAAACATGTCCCAATCTGGACACAAGAAATGTCCTCTCAGCTCCTCTACCTTATCAGCAGACCACAGTTTGACAGAGTGGACCTCAGGTTTACTGGATTTAAACCCTGATCGACAGGTGGGGACAAGCTGGACTACATTATGGTCCAAATTGCCGGGGGGGTGGGGGGTGTCTTATAAGCATCTCTTATGTTCCCGTAGCACTTATCCAGAGTCTTACTGCTCCTGGTGCTACACTGAACATATTGATAGAAGCCAGGCAGGGATTTATTTAAACTGCAGTGATTTAGATCACCAAGAACAAACATGGCAGCATCCGGTTTATTTTGAAAATGAGATGGACACAATCTGAAATCTGACAAGCTGCCCTGGCGGCATTTCTACACACACAAATATATTTGTGAATTCTCGAGGAAGGTAATAAGGTCGTAAGGTTACACACAGGAGCTCAAGATCGGAGTTACATACCCTGTCTCTGACAGCAAAGTCTGTACACCACCTGTCTTTAACATATAAGCTGTCCGGTACATCGTCACTAAACCATGTTTCTGTAAAAGCCTTTAATCCAGACTCATGGAACTCCTAACAGGCTCCAGCTTGTAAGTGCTACTCATCCAGTTTGTTTTTAAGTGAGCGCAGACTGCAGAGCAGGATGGGCGGCGGCACTAGCTTGGTGGCCGCCTGGACGCGTTGCCTCAGGCTGCCTCTCTTCCCCCGCTTCCTGAGTCTCCTGCCCTGCCAGCGGTCCGGTCAGTATTGTCGTACCAACTTCCTGGGAACCTCATCCAGCAGGCCAGACGGTGGAAGAGCTCCGTGGAAACAAACCTCTCCTCCCAGTTAGCTGAAAAGGTGCTGCAGTGACAACACAGCGTCTTTATGATTTTAAAAGTGCTGGGAGTGGCTGCTCAAGTCGTCGCCTCTGGGGGGATGCTGGTTGAGATGTTTTTTCTATTCTCTAGATGCAGCAGCAGCATCTGCTCCACTGTCATTTAAAACAACAACAAGACGACGCTGGCGCCCAGAAACAAACGCTATATGGACATTGGGGCCTGTTCCACCCTCCAGGGAGTCAGGAGTCTAATAATTACAGGCAGAACCATTTATCATTGTTTTTGTCCCAAAAACATCTAAAACTAGAGCCACGGTTGAAAAATCCCAGAACTTCCCTTTAAGTCTGCTTTAAAAACAGTATCAATCATAGTATCAAAAGCCTGAGATAAATCAATAAAAAGACATCTCTGCCCACTGAGGTGGAGGAGGTTATGTTGTTGCCCCTGTTTGTTTGTCTGTCTATGAACAGCCTTTAGCCCACAATTTTTCATATATTGTTATGAAACCTTTACTGAAGATTCATATCCGCATAGGCAAAAACTGAATCAACTGTCAAGGTAATAGGACAAAGGTCAAAGTTAGGAAAAATCTTGGAATATTGGAAAAATCCCTATCCATCAACACTGAACAAATTTTCAAAAATACAGTACTGTCATGTTTTGGCCCTAATCCGGCCCCGTGTCATGTTTTTTCCCCTGTCCTCGTCTTTGCCGCTTCTTTGATCCTCAGATTTAATTTTCTATTTGTTATTTCATAGTTTCCGTTTTGGTTTTCTGTTTATTATGCATGTTCGGTTTATCATACTTTAGTCTTTTCTCTCTGTTTATTTTACGTTTCATAGGTCTTCTATTTTATGGTAGTTTTTCTTCAGCTGTGACTTTCCATTTTGTGTCAGTAGTCGTATCCTCTGTTATCACGTGAGTCACTAGTAGGTTTGTGTAACTCTTCAGCCACATGTTGAGTTCTCTTCTAGTTTAGATCCAGCCTTTTACTTTCTGTTGTTCTCGTTCTGCTCTTTCATTTGTTTATTTTGTTTCACTCACATTTGGATTTTAGCTTTCATTATTTCTTAGTTGTTTATCATTTGTCGAGTCATTGACCCCTTCCTGTTTTGCTGCTTTCGTCTGACACGCCCCCTGTCACTCCACTCGTGTCGTCTGGCCACGCCTTCTTCGCTGCACCTGCATCTAATCACACCCTGATTAACCTTCTGTATTTAAGTCCCATGTTTTCCTCTGCTCGTTCGGTGTACTCCATGCCTTGTGCTCTTGCCCCCGTTCTAAGCCTTCCTCATGTTGTTTCTGCTTTGCGTCTTTTTTGTGCTCGACTCTTGCCTGTTTTTTGACCATGTCTCAGCCTGCGCCAGTGAACCTGCTTCTCTGTGTCTAATCCTTGCTCGTTGTTTGGCCACGTCCCCACCTCTGGACCATCTGTACCTCCACCTGTACTGACTGACTTCCTGTGTATCGAACTGAGCCTGTTTTTGGATAAAGCCTTTTCCTTAACCCACATCTGAGTCATCCATTTGTGTCCATCCGCCTGCCGTGCCTTGCCACCTCAGTTCCTATCAAGAACTCTGTCAAGAAAAAGATCAAATGTCTTTCATGTTTTGGAGAGTTATGTAGGATGGTATTCTGTATCAACTGACAAAGTTTGATCCAGATTACAGATTTTGTGGGGATTTAAATTTAACATTGAAAACCCAATTTAATGTATATTTTAATTTATTTTCATTTATATAGTGCCAAATCAACAAAGTTGCCTCAAGGAGCTTCATGCAAGTGAGGTCTAACCTTAACAAACCCCAAGAGCAAGAACACAGGCAACAGTGGTAAGAAAAAACTCCCTCTGATGATTTGAGGAAGAAACCTCAAGCAGACCAGACTCAGAGGGGTGACCCTCTGCTTGGGTCATTCTAACAGTTACAAGGTTTATACAAAGTTTTACAAAGCTGAAGAAACAGAAAACAGGAAATCAAAACAACATTTGCTGCATCAGCTTCAGGCATGGCATCTTATGGTCATGGTGAGGTCGAGAGCTGTTCCACTGCTAATAAAATGAATTTAAAAGGGTAGGAATCATAGTTCCATACAATGTCAGTATGCTAGCCATACAAAAAGGGAATTAATGCGTCTTAAGTCTGGGCTTGAAAGTCTCTACAGAATCTACTGAATCTGTTTTTTTTTTATGCAGGGAGATCATTCCACAGAACAGGGACACGATAAGAGAAAGCTCTATGACCCACAGACTTTTTATTCACCCTAGGGACACAGAGTAGTCCTGCATTCCGAGAACGCAAAGCCCGGGCCGGTACGTAAGGTTTAATTAGGTCAGAAACAGTGAGGCAAATAAGTATTTGATCCACTGTCGATTTTTCAAGTTTTCCCACCTACAAAGAATGTAGAGGTCTGTAATTTTTATCGTAGGTTCACTTCAACTGTGAGAGACAGAATCTAAAAAATCCAGAAAATCACACTGTATGATTTTTAGATAATTAATTTGCATTTTATTGCATGAAACAATTATTTGATCACCTACCAACCAGCAAGAATTCTGTCTCTCACAGACCTGTTAATTTTTCTTTAAGAACTAGTCCTCTTATTCTGCACTCTTTACCTGTATTAGTTGCACCTGTTTGAACTTGTTACCTGTATAAAAGACACCTGTTCACACACTCAATCAATCACACTCCAACCTGTCCACCATAGCCAAGACCAAAGAGCTGTCTAAGGACACCAGGGACAAAACTGTAGACCTGCACAAGGCTGGGATGGACTACAGGACAACAGGCAAGCAGCTTGGTAGAAGACAACAACTGTTATGATTATTTATTAGAAAGTGGATGAAACACAAGATGACTGTCAATCTCCCTCGGTCTGGGATTCCATGCAAGATCTCACTTTGTGGGGTAAAGATGATTCTGACAAAGCTCAGAACTACACAGGAAGACCTGGTCAATGACCTGAAGAGAGCTGGGACCACAGTCACAAAGATTACATTAGTAACACATGATGCTGTCATGGTTTAAAATCCTGCAGGGCAGCAAGGTCCCCCTGCTCAAGCCAGCACATGTCCAGGCCCATTTGAAGTTCACCAGTGACCATCTGGATGATCCAGAGGAGGCATGGGGGAAGGTCATGTGGTCAGAGGAGACCAGAATAGAGCTTTTTGGAATCAACTCCACTTACCATGTTTAGAGGATAAGAACAACCCCAAGAAAACCATCCCAACCGTGAAGCATGGGGGTGGAAACATCATACTCTAGGGGTGCTCTTCAGCAAAGGGGACAGGACGACTGCACCATATTGAAGGGAGGATGGATGGGGTCATGTATTGCGAGATTTTGGCAAACAACCGCCTTCCCTCAGTAAAAGCATTGAAGATGGGTCATGGCTGGTTCTTCCAGCATGACAATGACCCCAAACACACAGCCAGGGTAACTAAGGAGGGGCTCCATAAGAAGCATTTCAAGGTCCTGGAGTGGCCTGGCCAGTCTGCAGACCTGAACTCAATAGAAAATCTTTGGAGGGAGCTGAAACTCCAAACCTGAAAGATCTAGAGAAGATCTGTATGGAGGAGTGGACCAAAATCCCTGCTGCAGTGTGCAAACTTGGTCAAGAACTACAGGAAACATCTGATCTCTGGAACTGCAAACAAAGGTTTCTGTACCAAATATTAAGGTCTGTTTTTCTATTGGATCAAATACTGATTTCATGCAGTAAAATGCAAATTAATTATTTAAAAATCATACAATGTGATTTTCTGACTTCTTTTTAGATTCTGTCTCTCACAGTTGAAGTGAACCTACGATAAAAATTACAGACTTCTACATTCTTTGTAGGTAACGAAACATGCAAAATCGACAAATCGACAAATACTTATTTGCCTCACTGTAAGTAGGGAGGTGCCAGTCCATGAATAATTTTATAGACTAGTAGCAGAACCTTAAAATCTGATCTCACTGGGACAGGAAGCCAGTGAAGAGACGTCAAAATGGGTGTAATGTGGTCAAACTTTCTGCTTTGTGTCAAAAATCTGGCTGCAGCATTTTGAACCAATTGGAGAGCCCTAATGCTGGACTGCGGTAAACCAGAAAATAGAACATTGCAGTAGTCCAATCTAGAAGAGATAAATGCATGGATCAGGGTCTCAGCATCAGCCATAGACAGTATGGGGTGAATCTTTGCTATATTTTGCAGGTGGAAGAAAGCAGTCCTAGTAATATCTCTAATGTGGAGGTCAAAGGACAATGTAGGATCAAAAATTACCCCAAGGTTCCTCACTTTGTCAGTGTGATGTATGACACACGAGCTGAGGCTGAGTGTTAACTGGTCAAATTGATGCCGATGTCTCAGTGGCCAAAAACCATCATTTCAGTCTTATCAGAGTTTAAAAGTAGGAAATTGCTGGACAGCTAGCTTCTCACTGATGCAAGGCGATCTTCTAAGGATTTTATGTGGATGAGATTACCAGCAGTTATCGGCATGTATAACTGAGTATCATCAGCATAACAGTGAAAGATAATCCCAAAATGTGGCAATATGTGCCCAAGAGGTGCTATATAAAGGGAGAAAAGCAGGGGGCCTAAGATGGACCCCTGTGGAACCCCAAATTTCATGTCACTAAGGTTAGAGGTAGTGTTACTGTACAAAACACAGTGAGAACGACTGGTCAAGTATGACGTCAACCATGCAAGGGCACTCCAAGTAATCCCAAAATGATTTTCCAGTCTATCAAGTAGAATATGATGATCCACTGTATCAAATGCAGCACTGAACAGCACCAGAACCGTAGTGGTTTTTTTTTATTTTTATTATTTATTTATATAGCGCCAAATCACAACAAACAGTTGCCCCAAAGCGCCTTATATTGTAAGGCAAGGCCATACAATAATTACGGAAAAACCCCAACGGTCAAAATGACCCCCTGTGAGCAAGCACTTGGCAACAGTGGGAAGGAAAAACTCCCTTTTAACAGGAAGAAACCTCCAGCAGAACCAGGCTCAGGGAGGGGCAGTCTTCTGCTGGGACTGGTTGGGGCTGAGGGAGAGAACCAGGAAAAAGACATGCTGTGGAGGGGAGCAGAGATCGATCACTAATGATTAAATGCAGAGTGGTGCATACAGAGCAAAAAGAGAAAGAAACACTCAGTGCATCATGGGAACCCCCCAGCAGTCTAAGTCTATATCCAGCCCTAACTATAAGCTTTAGCAAAAAGGAAAGTTTTAAGCCTAATCTTAAAAGTAGAGAGGGTGTCTGTCTCCCTGATCTGAATTGGGAGCTGGTTCCACAGGAGAGGAGCCTGAAAGCTGAAGGCTCTGCCTCCCATTCTACTCTTACAAACCCTAGGAACTACAAGTAAGCCTGCAGTCTGAGAGCGAAGCGCTCTATTGGGGTGATATGGTACTATGAGGTCCCTAAGATAAGATGGGACCTGATTATTCAAAACCTTATAAGTAAGAAGAAGAATTTTAAATTCTATTCTAGAATTAACAGGAAGCCAATGAAGAGAGGCCAATATGGGTGAGATATGCTCTCTCCTTCTAGTCCCTGTCAGTACTCTAGCTGCAGCATTTTGAATTAACTGAAGGCTTTTTAGGGAACTTTTAGGACAACCTGATAATAATGAATTACAATAGTCCAGCCTAGAGGAAATAAATGCATGAATTAGTTTTTCAGCATCACTCTGAGACAAGACCTTTCTGATTTTAGAGATATTGCGTAAATGCAAAAAAGCAGTCCTACATATTTGTTTAATATGCGCTTTGAATGACATATCCTGATCAAAAATGACTCCAAGATTTCTCACAGTATTACTAGAGGTCAGGGTAATGCCATCCAGAGTAAGGAGCTGGTTAGACACCATGTTTCTAAGATTTGTGGGGCCAAGTACAAGAACTTCAGTTTTATCTGAGTTTAAAAGCAGGAAATTAGAGGTCATCCATGTCTTTATGTCTGTAAGACAATCCTGCAGTTTAGCTAATTGGTGTGTGTCCTCTGGCTTCATGGATAGATAAAGCTGGGTATCATCTGCGTAACAATGAAAATTTAAGCAATACCGTCTAATAATACTGCCTAAGGGAAGCATGTATAAAGTAAATAAAATTGGTTGGCTTTTGATGGTTTGGAGGAAGTAACTAATGAAAATAACTCAGACAGAACAATTGGAGAGAAAGAGTCTAACCAAATACCGACATCACTGAAAGCAGCCAAAGATAACGATACGTCTTTGGGACTGACGTATCGTTGCATGGGATACGTCAGTGGTGTCTGAATCCATTGTAAGCAGAAGATCATTCACCACTTTAGTGAGAGCCGTCTCTGTGGAATGATATTTTCTAAAAGCAGACTGCAGTGGCTCAAAGAGATTATTCTCAGTAAGATAGTCTACAAGCTGCCGTGACACCACTTTTTCCAGAATTTTAGAGAAAAATGATAGATTTGATATCAGCCGATAGTTTGTCAATACACTAGGGTCAAGATTAGGTTTCTTAAGTAATGGTTTAATCACTGCAGATTTGCTTTGGAAACATAAAAAGTGCTTACAGAGCAAAAGCACTCCCTCCACTTGCAAATTCAGATCATGCGACTGTCCAGCTTTGATTGATTGATTATTTATTTCGAGCTTTACAAAATACGCATTTCTTTCACATTTACATTTACCCACATTGGGTTGAAAAGAACAGGAAATACATACGTACATACATACATACATACACGTGCATTTAGCCCGAAAAGGGGTGGGACGAAGACAAGCTTATTTAATCCCACCCCCAAACACCCATACGTTATTACCACTACCGAGTGTGACCAATATTCCTTTTTTATTATTATGTAATTGATGTCATATATTAGTGATGAGTATCTATAATAATAATAATAATAATAATAATAATAATAATAACAATAATAAAAATTCCCACCATAATAGTTAGTAATAATGACAATAATAATAATATTATTATTGTCAATCAATTTTTTTTTTAATTGATATTTCTGGTGTCATTCCTTAAGTCATTTTCATATGACAATAAGTTCCCCACATTTATTCAGAGAAAGACTATTTAGAAGAATTATTATTGCTGATGCCCACATACAACACTGTACTTAAATCATCAAAGCCACAGCACAAATCTGTGCCGGTGTGGACTGAGGACATGTTTTTCTTGTACAGACTGCAGCATCTTTCATAATTTGGAGTTAAACAAAGCCACATTAACTATTACAGACTATATACATTTTTGTGTGGACACTGTTGTACCAAAGACACAAATTACACACTGTGCTAATAATAAGTCTTACATAACTCGTGAAGTAAAAAACAGCATCAACAAAAAGCGACGGGCTTTTAACAACAAGGACAGAATAGCAGCAGCTGCAGCCCACACTGAACTAAATGTTGTGCTTAAAAATGCAAGAGAAAAGGAGCGTGAACGCTTGGAAAGGAGCCTGAGCTCCATGGACAATAAAAAATGTTGGGACTCGATGAAGAGGGTTACAGGCATGAACACAAACAAACAGCACCTGATAACTATGAATGATGAGGAATTTGCTAACAGTTTGAATGATTTTTGATGCTGAAAATGACATGAATTCTGCTTTTACTTTTTACTTAATGGTGGACACTGATTTTAAAAGTTTTAACACTGAGAGAGAAAACTTCGCACATCAGACTCCTCAAACGGGTGCGTAGGAGATACGGGAGAAGCCCAGCTAAACGTGAAAATGAAAAGGTCCCGCACTCCGTCTTAATTGCTATAGAAAAATTTATTCAGGACTGTATCACCAACGTTTCGGCACTGTGGCCTTCATCAGGCAAATGAAGACTGAGCTCCAGGTAGCCACCTTAAAAAGGGTGGGGCTAGCACCCAAGGGTGCCAGTTAAAGGCACAGTGCACCAAAATACAAATATCCATAAAAAAGTCAAAGTACAGAACAAGTACAGACATAATTATAAAATAAAAAGAAAAATGTTTAGATACATAATGATACTGTATATAAGTTACCAGGCTATAAAACTGGTGCACAAATATACATATCTGCATATAAATAACATTCAATAATATCACATCAGGACAAAGTTAATACATTATTTACAGAAAAACACTCAGATTAAAATCATTATTTAGGCTTTTCGGAGTCATGGTTTGGAGGATATGAATCCAAAATGCCTCCCTCTGTTTGAGCAGTTGATCATGATCCCCTCCTCTAGGTGGAGGGGGCACCCGCTCAGTGCCACAGAACCGTAGGGCACTTATATCATGTCTGTGGTCATTGAAGTGTACCACTACAGGGTAGTCTCTGTCATTCCGCCTGGTGGTCTTTCCTACATAAACTAGGCCACAAGGGCATATAAGCAAGTAAATGACATGAGTAGATGCACATGTAATTATACTTTTAATTGGGAACTTTTTTCCAGTGTGAGGATGTAAAAAGTGATCAGTTTTGATAGTATTGTTACACTGAGCACAGTTCCCACAACGGTGATTTCCATTTGGAAGAGGATGAAGTAAAGTCTGAGAGGACATTTTAGATTTGGTTGTATAATTGGTTTGTACCAAATAATCTTTAAGATTTTTTCCACGTTTATAAACAAAGAGTGGAGGGTCCTTAAAGATTGATGAGATTTCTGGATCAGATTTTTAAACGTGCCAATGCTTTAAAAAAATTGATTTAATAGTGTGTGCATGGGTGGAATATTATGTGATGCAGGTTACAGAAAAGTTCTTATGTTTCTTGGTGCTTTTCTTTAATAGATCTACACGGGACGTATGTAGAGCCAGCTCATATGCATCATCAACCCAAGACACTAGATATCCACGTTGCAGAAATCTCTCCCTCATGTCAGTGGCTTGTTCAGTAAAATCATCAGTGGAGTGACAGATTCTTCTGAGAGGGCAGAATTGACTTATAGGTAAGCCTTTCTTAAGGGGAGTAGGGTGAAAACTGGTGGCAAGCAGTATCTTCACCTTTTTTATTTAGAATTGATTGATTGATTGAATTTATCCGCATCCTGTATACATATGCGGATAAATATAAAACTGAAATTCTGTCTCAACTGTCAGACACTCGATTCTACAAAAAACTGAATAATGACCACACTGTGGACTTTCAAAAGAAGCTGCTATCCTACCTTGAAGATGCAAAAAATCAATAAATGGATATCTGATTCTGATTTTGACTTTCTTTATTCTAAATACCCGATGTTTCCTGTATTTTACACTCTTCCAAAAATTCATAAATCATTAACGAATCCCCCAGGTCGCCCTATTGTGGCTCACACAAATTCTTTATGGTCACCCTTATCATCCTTTGTGGACTTTTATATTAAGTCCTTTGTTCAGACTCTCCCAGCCTATATTAAAGACTTAACAGATTTTATTGAAAAGTGTTCTAATATTACAAATTTGATGGGGAAAACACATTTACTCACTTTGGACATAACTAGTCTGTATACTAATATACCTCATGAGGGAGGTTTGGAGGCCTTAGGGTTCTATCTGCAGAGCCGGAGTGGTACCTCCTACCATCCTAATCAACTGGTGCTGGACTTTGCTGAATTTGTTATGAAATTTAACTATTTTGCCTTTGACAATGACTTTTACCTCAAAGTTTCTGGGACTAGCATGGGCACTATTTGTGCACCCAACTATGCCAATCTGTATGTGGGGTTCTTTGAAAATAAGTTTGTATTTAACCCTATCCACAATAAGTATCTGCCTAATACACTCAACAAAAATATAAACACAACACTTTTGGTTTTGCTCCCATTTTGTATGAGATGAACTCAAAGATCTAAAACTTTTTCCACTTTTTTTTTCAGTGAATATGAGCTCTTGCCATCGGGGAGGCGGTATCAGGTGTAAGAGCAACAGATTTAAAAATTCTTTTGTTCCTTTGTGTATTACTCTTTTGAATAAATCTGGACAGTACCTGCAGACGCATTACTGGATGCTGAGGGGTCTCACTGAAGACTGTGTCATTTTAACTGACTGTTTCCTGTTTCTGTGTAGGCTCTCAGTTGTCCAGGTGGTTTCCATAGTAGAGAAGCTTGAATCTTCGACTGGACTGGGTTGCTTGACGCGAGGATGTTTCGCTTTTAATCACAGAAGCTTCCTCAGCTAAAATTCTTGCTCTGGTAGTCTGACTTCTGTCTTGACTCTTGTAGAGGAGAATAATCAGAAGCCACAAAAGCTGGAGTTTTTGCTGGCTTCTGTTATTAATTAAAAATGAATAAAATTAAAAATAAATTAATTAAAAATTTGTGGAATTGGAAACTAGTGCTGGTGGAGGTTTGCACTCTACAGTCCTCCAGTTCACTACTTTGAAAGCTGTTGAAACTGTGCTGTTTTTTGTTTTTGTTTTTAGCCTAAAATCTGATTAAAGGTCAAATAATCAGTTCTGATTAAAGAGGAATTCTTCCATTTCTTCAACCATAAAGGATTCTAGTAACTTCAACAGGAGGGGCTATTGGCACCGGACGGATTTCAAGCTGTAGTTATGTTCCTGTGTGTTTACTTAGGTCGTTTGTAGTTTGGGATTTTGTAAATGTTGTCTGTTAGTTGTGTTACTTTTCTGAGTTCAGTTTTACTTTCATGCTTGTTTTTTTTTTGTGGTGGTGGTGGTGGTGGGGGGAGGGGTGTTGTAGGCATATTTTTTGGGTGGGGGGGTTCTCTTTTTTTATTTTAGCTAATTCTGCATGTCAGTCACCTCATTTCTCTTCACACCTGTGTCACATTAGTGTCTCACACACCTGTCTTGAGTTAGTTCCCAGTGTTCACTTGGTTTTTGCTGGTTTGCCTGCTTCAGTCCTGATGTGTTTAAGTTTTTCACTGCCTCTGTGACCTTTAGACCACTGTTATTTTCAAATGCACCATTTAATTTACACACCTATTCCACAGGGCACCTTTCCATTATGATCCCCCACGATCCAGAAAAAGTGCAAAGATGGGATGCATGTTATCAGGCTGGCTTATAAAGAGCAAGACCTGGCAACTGGCTGGCTTATAAAATGCATACCTGGCAACCTGATCAAAAAGAAAGTAAAGCTGCACCTGGCTGCCTCCTCGGCCAGAAGTGCAATAAACGTTGCTTCTGCTTCAAAATTTTATCCTAATGGAGCACAATCAAACAAGTATCAAGCTGGACTGATGAGGACTACCCCGTTTACAGATGTCTGAACATGACTGAAGCTGTTAAGACTACGTACACACGGGCGTTACCATGCATTAGCGATGATTTGATGAACTGGTATGGCATCATATCACTGCCAAAACCACGCTCACATAAAAAAAAAATGTGTTTAGATGTATTATATTAATATGTATATGTCGCGGACATGTACAAGCGAAGCACTTCAGCACCATTTAGCTCGTAAACATTTTTTTTTTTTGGAGTAAATGCTTCAGGGGAGCATTAGCATGGCTAAAACCTTTCAGCTTCTGGGGGGGGGGGGGGGGGGGGGGGGGGGGGCTTTGCTGCCCCAGACCTCACACCTTTTTAAGCATTTTTCTTTTTCTTCTTCATTTGCCTCTCACATACTTGGAAAAGCTCCTCACCATCTAACGATGTCCTTTAGGTCCTTCAGACTTTTTTCAATAAAATGGTTCTTGAGAGCATGAGCATGACTAACACCTTTCAGCTTTGGGGGGGGGGGGGGGGGGGGGGGGGGGGGGTGGCTCTTAACCTTCTGCCACTTTAAGCATTTTTTTTTATGTAGATGTAAATTAATATTCAGACTATTCAGCTAGTTGACAGTCGGGCTGTACAATATGTCCAAATTATCATATCTCAATATTTTCATATCAATATGATATACGATATGACTATGATTTGACACAAAGTTCAGCAACAGTGAAAATTAAACCTTCTTAAACCAAACAGTAATAATACCACACTCATTTTACACTCATCATAAGGTTAGGATACTGTGACCTCCAAAAGTATTGGAACACACATTTTAATTTGTTTATGCCATTTTAAATACAACAAATACAAATAATAACTAGGACTGCAAGCAGTCATACACGGGCCCTCGTTCCGCGCGACCGCCTACCCAGGGCAGTGTGTTCTCTTGTGACCACATGTGGGCATGTGCGTACAGGGGCAACCACTCATCACACAGTTAAAATTTTAAACAAATCACACAATGCATCAAGGAGTTATGACATGTTGATGGTTCATCCACTAGGGGGCGCTCAGTGTACAAACAGAGCGGCTGGGTGTGTTCAGGAGCCAACCGTCATCATACATGTGAAGTTTCAAGTCAATCAGGCAAAGCATGTAGGAGTTATCATGACTTGATGTTCCATGGCAAAGGGTCAAAATGGCGGCACCATAGCAGCCACACCCTTCAACATAAAGAAAAGCTTTCGATAACTTTTGGTCAGTATCATCTTTGGATGCTGTCAAAGAAATTTGAAGTGCATTGGACAAAATCCCTAGGAGGAGTTCGTTCAAATACAACATGTGGAAATCACGCCAAAATGAGAAGAAAATTCGAAATGGTCGCGACTTCCTGTTTGGAGTAGATCCATGGTGCAAGAGACTTTTTTGTACGTCTATGCAAGTCACACATGTGTACCAATTTTCATCTCCGTACTCACAAAAAACCCCTATGTGGAGGGGTTTTTGAAAGATTCAAGGGGGCGCTATTGAGGCATTTTGCCCCGCCCATGGGCGACGCCCCTATGAATTGTAACAGATTGTCGTGCTCGACCTGTATATCAATTTTCATGATGATGTGACAAAATTCAAGCCGTCAAAAGGAAGAACGTAATTTCATGGCGAATGGTCAATATTCGGCACGCCGCCACACGGACGCAGTTACTCGTAACTTCACGGCGTTCATCGCCTATGTTCACCAATTTGTTCTGCATGTTTTAGAAGTGGAATGAAGTTGATTGGGTTAAGTATGTGACATCAGGACCTCTTAAAGTAAAAATAGGACCTTTCCCACCACCACCGGGGGGTGCTACGGCGCAGGTGGGAACTTAAGATATGTAGACGTTCAGGGCGGAGCCCCCATCATGTCCAGCAAGTTTGAAGGATCTACAATGAAGTATGTGGGCGTGACAGCCGTTCGAAGTGAAATGGCGTGTTCCAAAAAGCTCGCCAAAGTTTGACGACCCCTAGCAGCCACGCCTTTTGACTTAATTAGAATCTTTTGATAACTTTTGATCACCATTGTGTTGTGATGATTTTGACAAAATTTGAAGACGATCGGATGAAATCCCTAGGACGAGTTCGTTCAAATGTAAGTAGTGGAAATGGCCAAAAATGGCAAAAATTTGATCAAAATCGAAACTTAAAATCAAAATGGCCGACTTCCTGTCGATATTTCACCATGACAGTAAGAGACTTTTTTTGTGCGTCCTGGCATGGTAAATATGTGTACCGAATTTCGTGAGGCTACGACGAAAAAAGCCCAATGCGGTGGGGTTTTTGAAAATTTCTAGGGGGCGCTATTTCGCGATTTTTCTGCGACCATGTGCGAGGCCCCCAAAATATCGAATTTCGGATCCGGCCGGACGACTTTGGAAAGTTTGATGAGTTTTTGAGCATGGGAAGAGGCCGAAATTTCGATTTAAAGAGTGAGAATAATAATAATAATAATAATAAACAGCGCAATTACAATAGGGTCCTCGTAGGACGTTGCCTACTCGGGCCCTAATAATAATAACTAGGACTGCAAACAGTCATATACGGGCCCTCGTTCCACGCAACCGCCTACCCAGGCCAGTGGGTCCCATTGTGACCACATGTGGGCATGTGCATGCAGGGGTAACCACTCATCACACAGTTAAAATTGTAAAGAAATCACACAATGCATCAAGGAGTTATGACATGTTGATTGTTCATCCACTAGGGGGCGCTCAGTGTACAAACAGAGGGGCTGGGTGTGTTCAGGGGCCAACCATCATCATACATGTGAAGTTTCAAGTCAATCAGGGAAAGCCTGAAGGAGTTATCATGACTTGATGTTCCATGGCAAAGGGTCAAAATGGCGGCACCATAGCGGCCACACCCTTCAACATAAAGAAAAGCTTTCGATAACTTTTGGTCAGTATCATCTGTGGGTGATGTGGAAGAAATTTGAAGTGCATTGGACAAAATCCCTAGGAGGAGTTCGTTCAAATACAACATGTGGAAATCATTTCAAAATGAGAAGAAAATTCAAAATGGCCGACTTCCTGTTTGGAGTAGACTCATGGTGCAAGAGACTTTTTTGTACGTCTATGCAAGTCACACATGTGTACTAATTTTCATCTCCCTACTCCAAAAAAACCCCTATGGGGAGGGGTTTTTGAAAGTTTGAAGGGGGCGCTATTGAGGCATTTTGCCCCGCCCATGGGCGACGCCCCTATGAATTGTAAGAGGTTGTCGTGCTCGACCTCATGATGATGTGACAAAATTAAAGCCGTCAAAAGGAAGAACGTAATTTCATGGCGAATGGGCAATATTCGTCACGCCGCCACACGGACGCCGTTACTCGTAACTTCACGTCGTTCATCGCCTACATTCACCAATTTGTTCTGCATGTTTTAAAAGTGGAATGAAGTTGATTGGGTTAAGTATGTGACATCAGGACCTCTTAAAGTAAAAATAGGACATTTCCCGCCACCACCGGGGGGCGCTATGGCGCAGGTGGGAACTTAAGATATGTAGATGTTCAGGGCGGAGCCCTCATCATGTCCAGCAAGTGTGAAGGATCTACGATGAAGCATGTGGGCGTGATAGCCGTTCGAAGTGAAATGGCGTGCTCCGAAAAGCTCGCCAAAGTTTGACGACCCCTAGCAGCCACGCCTTTTGACTTAATTAGAATCTTTTGATAACTTTTGATCACCATTGTGTTGTGATGATTTTGACAAAATTTGAAGACAATCGGATGAAATCCCTAGGACGAGTTCGTTCAAATGTAAGTAGTGGAAATGGCCAAAAATGGTAAAAAATTGCTCAAAATCGAAACTTAAAATCAAAATGGCCGACTTCCTGTCGATATTTCACCATGACAGTAAGAGACGCTTTCGTGCGTCCTGGCATGGTAAATATGTGTACCGAATTACGTGAGGCTGCTACGAAAAAAGCCCAATGCGGAGGGGTTTTTGAAAATTTCTAGGGGGCGCTATTTCGCGAGTTTTCTGCGACCATGTGCGAGGCCCCCAAAATATCGAATTTCAGATCCGGCCGGACGACTTTGGAAAGTTTGATGAGTTTTTGAGCATGGGAAGAGGCCGGAATTTCGATTTCAAGAATGAGAATAATAATAATAATAATAATAATAACTATGACTGCAAGCAGTCATATACGGGCCCTCGTTCCGCGCGACCGCCTACCCAGGGCAGTGTGTTCTCTTGTGACCAGATGTGGGCATGTGCGTACAGGGGCAACCACTCATCCCACAGTTCAAATTTCAAGCAAATCACACAATGCATGAAGGAGTTATGACATGTTGATGGTTCATCCACTAGGGGGCGCTCAGTGTACAAACAGAGGGGCTGGGTGTGTTCAGGGGCCAACCGTCATCATACATGTGAAGTTTCAAGTCAATCAGGCAAAGCCTGAAGGAATTATCATGACTTGATATTCCATGGCAAAGGGTCAAAATGGCGGCACCATAGCGGCCACACCCTTCAACATAGAGAAACGCTTTCGATAACTTTTGGTTAGCATCATCTCTGGATGCTGTTAAAGAAATCTGAAATGCATTGGACAAAATCCCTAGGAGGAGTTCGTTCAAATACAACGTGGAAATCATTTCAAAATGAGAAGAAAATGCAAAATGGCCGACTTCCTGTTTGGAGTAGACCCATGGTGCAAGAGACTTTTTTGTACGTCTATGCAAGTCACACATGTGTACCAATTTTCATCTCCCTACTCCAAAAAACCCCTATGGGGAGGGGTTTTTGAAAGTTTCAAAGGGGCGCTATTGAGGCATTTTGCCCCGCCCATGGGCGACGCCCCTATGAATTGTAAGAGGTTGTCGTGCTCGACCTCATGATGATGTGACAAAATTAAAGCCGTCAAAAGGAAGAACGTAATTTCATGGCGAATGGGCAATATTCGTCACGCCGCCACACGGACGCCGTTACTCGTAACTTCACGTCGTTCATCGCCTACATTCACCAATTTGTTCTGCATGTTTTAAAAGTGGAATGAAGTTGATTGGGTTAAGTATGTGACATCAGGACCTCTTAAAATAAAAATAGGACATTTCCCGCCACCACCGGGGGGCGCTATGGCGCAGGTGGGAACTTAAGATATGTAGGCGTTCAGGGCGGAGCCCTCATCATGTCCAGCAAGTGTGAAGGATCTACGATGAAGTATGTGGGCGTGATAGCCGTTCGAAGTGAAATGGCGTGCTCCGAAAAGCTCGCCAAACTTTGACGACCCCTAGCAGCCACGCCTTTTGACTTAATTAGAATCTTTTGATAACTTTTGATCACCATTGTGTTGTGATGATTTTGACAAAATTTGAAGACAATCGGATGAAATCCCTAGGACGAGTTCGTTCAAATGTAAGTAGTGGAAATGGCCAAAAATGGTAAAAAATTGCTCAAAATCGAAACTTAAAATCAAAATGGCCGACTTCCTGTCGATATTTCACCATGACAGTAAGAGACGTTTTCGTGCGTCCTGGCATGGTAAATATGTGTACCGAATTACGTGAGGCTGCTACGAAAAAAACCCAATGCGGAGGGGTTTTTGAAAATTTCTAGGGGGCGCTATTTCGCGCGTTTTCTGCGACCATGTGCGAGGCCCCGAAAATATCGAATTTCGGATCCGGCCGGACGACTTTGGAAAGTTTGATGAGTTTTTGAGCATGGGAAGAGGCCGGAATTTCGATTTCAAGAATGAGAATAATAATAATAATAATAATAATAATAACTATGACTGCAAGCAGTCATATACGGGCCCTCGTTCCGCGCGACCGCCTACCCAGGGCAGTGTGTTCTCTTGTGACCACATGTGGGCATGTGCATGCAGGGGCAACCACTCATCACACAGTTAAAATTTTAAACAAATCAGACAATGCATGAAGGAGTTATGACATGTTGATGGTTCATCCACTAGGGGGCGCTCAGTGTACAAACAGAGGGGCTGGGTGTGTTCAGGGGCCAACCGTCATCATACATGTGAAGTTTCAAGTCAATCAGGCAAAGCCTGAAGGAGTTATCATGACTTGATATTCCATGGCAAAGGGTCAAAATGGCGGCACCATAGCGGCCACACCCTTCAACATAGAGAAACGCTTTCGATAACTTTTGGTTAGCATCATCTCTGGATGCTGTTAAAGAAATCTGAAATGCATTGGACAAAATCCCTAGGAGGAGTTCGTTCAAATACAACGTGGAAATCATTTCAAAATGAGAAGAAAATGCAAAATGGCCGACTTCCTGTTTGGAGTAGACCCATGGTGCAAGAGACTTTTTTGTACGTCTATGCAAGTCACACATGTGTACCAATTTTCATCTCCCTACTCCAAAAAACCCCTATGGGGAGGGGTTTTTGAAAGTTTCAAAGGGGCGCTATTGAGGCATTTTGCCCCGCCCATGGGCGACGCCCCTATGAATTGTAAGAGGTTGTCGTGCTCGACCTCATGATGATGTGACAAAATTAAAGCCGTCAAAAGGAAGAACGTAATTTCATGGCGAATGGGCAATATTCGTCACGCCGCCACACGGACGCCGTTACTCATAACTTCACGTCGTTCATCGCCTACATTCACCAATTTGTTCTGCATGTTTTAAAAGTGGAATGAAGTTGATTGGGTTAAGTATGTGACATCAGGACCTCTTAAAATAAAAATAGGACATTTCCCGCCACCACCGGGGGGCGCTATGGCGCAGGTGGGAACTTAAGATATGTAGACGTTCAGGGCGGAGCCCTCATCATGTCCAGCAAGTGTGAAGGATCTACGATGAAGTATGTGGGTGTGACAGCCGTTCGAAGTGAAATGGCGTGCTCCGAAAAGCTCGCCAAAGTTTGACGACCCCTAGCAGCCACGCCTTTTGACTTAATTAGAATCTTTTGATAACTTTTGATCACCATTGTGTTGTGATGATTTTGACAAAATTTGAAGACAATCGGATGAAATCCCTAGGACGAGTTCGTTCAAATGTAAGTAGTGGAAATGGCCAAAAATGGTAAAAAATTGCTCAAAATCGAAACTTAAAATCAAAATGGCCGACTTCCTGTCGATATTTCACCATGACAGTAAGAGACGTTTTCGTGTGTCCTGGCATGGTAAATATGTGTACCGAATTACGTGAGGCTGCTACGAAAAAAACCCAATGCGGAGGGGTTTTTGAAAATTTCTAGGGGGCGCTATTTCGCGCGTTTTCTGCGACCATGTGCGAGGCCCCCAAAATATCGAATTTCGGATCCGGCCGGACGACTTTGGAAAGTTTGATGAGTTTTTGAGCATGGGAAGAGGCCGGAATTTCGATTTCAAGAATGAGAATAATAATAATAATAATAATAATAACTATGACTGCAAGCAGTCATATACGGGCCCTCGTTCCGCACGACCGCCTACCCAGGGCAGTGTGTTCTCTTGTGACCACATGTGGGCATGTGCATGCAGGGGCAACCACTCATCACACAGTTAAAATTTTAAACAAATCAGACAATGCATGAAGGAGTTATGACATGTTGATGGTTCATCCACTAGGGGGCGCTCAGTGTACAAACAGAGGGGCTGGGTGTGTTCAGGGGCCAACCGTCATCATACATGTGAAGTTTCAAGTCAATCAGGCAAAGCCTGAAGGAATTATCATGACTTGATATTCCATGGCAAAGGGTCAAAATGGCGGCACCATAGCGGCCACACCCTTCAACATAGAGAAACGCTTTCAATAACTTTTGGTTAGTATCATCTCTGGATGCTGTTAAAGAAATCTGAAATGCATTGGACAAAATCCCTAGGAGGAGTTCGTTCAAATACAACATGTGGAAATCATTTCAAAATGAGAAGAAAATGCAAAATGGCCGACTTCCTGTTTGGAGTAGACCCATGGTGCAAGAGACTTTTTTGTACGTCTATGCAAGTCACACATGTGTACCAATTTTCATCTCCCTACTCCAAAAAAACCCCTATGGGGAGGGGTTTTGGAATGTTTCAAGGGGGCGCTAATGAGGCATTTTGCCCCGCCCACGGGCGATGCCCCTATGAATTGTAAGAGGGTATCGTGCTTGACCTGTGTTTCAATTTTCATGATGATATGACAAAATTAAAGCCGTCAAAAGGAAGAACGTAATTTCATGGCGAATGGGCAATATTCGGCACACCGCCACACGGATGCCATTACTCGTAACTTCACGGCGATCATCGTCTACGTTCACCAATTTGTTCTGCATTTTTAGAAGTGGAAGGAAGTTGATGGGGTTAAATATGTGACTTCAGTACCTGTTTAAGTATAATGTTCACATGGCGAAGGGTCAAAATGGCGGCACCATAGCGGCCACACCCTTTGACATACAGAAAAGCTTTCCATAAATTTTGGTCAGTATCGTCTCTGGGTGATCTGGAAGAAATTTGAAGTGCATTGGACAAAATCCCTAGGAGGAGTTCGTTCAAATACAACATGTGGAAATCACGCCAAAATGAGAAGAAAATTCAAAATGGCCGACTTCCTGTTTGGAGTAGACTCATGGTGCAAGAGACGTTTTTGTACGTCTATGCAAATCACACATGTGTACCAATTTTCATCTCGCTACTCCAAAAAAAACCCTATGGGGAGGGGGTTTTGAATGTTTCAAGGGGGCGCTATTGAGGCATTTTGCCCCGCCCATGGGCGACGCCCCTATGAATTGTAAGAGGTTGTCGTGCTCGACCTGTGTATCAATTTTCATGATGATGTGACAAAATTAAAGCCGTCAAAAGGAAGAACGTAATTTCATGGCGAATGGGCAATATTCGGTATGCCACCACACGGACGCCGTTATTCGTAACTTCATGGTGTTTATCGCCTATGTTCACCAATTTGTTCTGCATGTTTTAAATGTGGAATGAAGTTGATTGGGTTAAGTATGTGACATCAGGACCTCTTAAAGTAAAAATAAGACATTTCCCGCCACCACCGGGGGGCGCTATGGCGCAGGTGGGAACTTAAGATATGTAGACGTTCAGGGCGGAGCCCTCATAATGTCCAGCAAGTTTGAAGGATCTACGATGAAGTATGTGGGCGTGACAGCCGTTCGAAGTGAAATGGCGTGCTCCGAAAAGATCGCCAAAGTTTGACGACCCCTAGCAGCCACGCCTTTTGACTTAATTAGAATCTTTTGATAACGTTTGATCACCATTGTGTTGTGATGATTTTGACCAAATTTGAAGACGATCAGATGAAATCCCTAGGACGAGTTCGTTCAAATGTAAGTAGTGGAAATGGCCAAAAATTGCCTATTCGGGCCCTAATAATAAACAGCGCAATTACAACAGGGTCCTCGTAGGACGTTGCCTACTCGGGCCCTAATAATAATAATAATAAATAAAAAATTCTAAAATGATCTTCCTGAAACTCAAACTGAAAGCAAATCTCTAAAACTTGATAAAACCAAAAGAGATTATATTCTTAAAGATTTTGGAAAGGAAGAAATACAAAAGATTAGAAGTAAATATTTAACATTTCCAGTCTTACCAAAGACAAAAGAACTCCAATATAAAATTATTAACACAATTTATTCAACTAAGGAGTTTTTAAAACAGATTCCAAATGGACGTCGGTAACTGTGGCTTTTCTGAGACTGGAACTGAAGGCCCGCTGGACCATCTTTTCTTTTTGTGCAGGTTGCAGGTCTTGTAAAAGTGATCTTGATCTCAGTGGGACTAACCGGGTTAAATAAAGGTTAAAGTGAATCGTGCATTTGAGGGGGCATGTTGTCTGAACTCAAAGTAAGATGCACAGGGCAAAGGGCTTGGATTTAAGGAATTAATTATGGGAGTGTTTGAGGTGCAACATGAACGTGACACTGTCATCTGTCATTGTCTTGAAAGCAGCTTCACCTGGTGAGAGGAATGGAAGGTTTTCTAGCGAGGACACACACAAAGAGTCCAGGTATGTGAGACAGACTACTTGTGAGAGCATCTACCACAGCTCTCTGCTGCAACACCTCCTGATCTCCAGATCTTGTGTCCCATCAGACACAGAGACCCAGCTTGAATTAATGTGTGTGTTTTTATCTCACATTATGCTCACAAAATTTTAAGGGTTCGACAGCAGAACACCTGTTTCCATCTCACCCTGTCCTCTGTATCTTCCTCTGTCACACAAACCACCTGCATGTGCTCCCTCAGCACATTTAAATATACCTCCTCTGTGCGCCTGTTCCTTAGTCTTCTGCACTTCTATTTTCACCATATGCCACAGCTCCTTGCACTCCTGTCTAGTTGATCAATGGTCTGACTTGCCTTATTTTTCATAAACCTCTTCCTTTTTATACTTTCCTTAATTCATTCCACCACTGTCTCCTTGTCTTCCTTTTTTGGCCCAGATGTCACACAAAGGCACATTTCTAGCTCACATATAAAAACTGTTAAGAATTTGGCCCAGAGGGCATGTGTATCCCACATGAAAACAATCCCAAGGAGCTTTTCTGAGTTATCATGGAAAAAGGAATGTGACGGATGCACAGGTGGACATAACCCATTTTAATGCCCCCATTCTGGAATGCAGAGGACAAAAACAAGACCCTGCCCCTGCACAGACAGAGTGCACCACTATGCATTTCCAGTGAGACTGAACAGTTTTTATCTTGTCTTTAACAGTGCTGCCGGCAGTAGATCTTGGTCCGGCTCGGTGGGCCGAGTCTGAACATTCATTCAGGAATGTGTATGCTTTCAAAGGCCAGCTGAAGCAGCTGCACGTCATGTGCATGTAGTGTGCACACTGCTCAGTGAACACACACACACAGCAGTGACTGTTATGTGCATCAATCCTGCAGTCACAGCAGTAACTACATTTCCCAGGTTTTTGGTACTTTGAGGGAAGTTTTTTTATTTTTCATGTCTCTACTTCGGGAAGCTTCCTGTACACCAGTAACCCTGTGACCTCTGAGTGTGCGCTTTTAAATGCTGTAACAATAAAGATACGATGTCTTACCATTGATCAGAGTTTTGATGAGAAGAGCCTCATCCTCCTTGTAGTACTCCAGCATCCCTTCAAAGTCCTTCTCTTTGCGCTGCACAGTGAACTGGCGACTGAGTTCAGGTTTGGACCTGCTGGTCTGAGCATGGGAAACTGAACACAGCCACAAGCAACGGTCACAAACCTGGAACGAGTCACTCCGCTTTAGAGGTTACCAGTGACAGTCAAAGTTTTCTCACCTTCTAGCTCCTGGACCTTCTTCATGTAGATTCGGAGCTGTTTCTTCAGCTTGCGCTCGTTCTTCTCCAGTTTTTCCACCAGCTCTTTTAGGTCCTTCAAACCGTAAAAGGCAAAGCTCTAATGAAAACCGACCATAAAGGGATGTGACCTGTGTCAGTGAGTGTGGTCTGCACGAGGAACATCTCACCAGATTGTCGTTGGTGAGGCGGGTGATCTCCTGCTGGATGCTGTACTCCACCTGGGCCTCTGGCGACAGGGACATGGTATAGTTCAGGATCTCCTGCTTCTTCTCAATGTCATCTTTCAGCAGCTCGATCTGAGTGTGAAGTGCCTCCAGCTCGTCTTTGTGCTGCCGGGACTGAGACTGGAGCTGAGCCTCCAACAGCCTGAGAAGACCAGCACAGAATCAGTCTGCTGTGGACACGGTGTCTTCAAACATACATCAGGGGACAACTGAACCTGTTTATGAGCTAAACCTGCAGGAAAACAAATACCTCCTAGAGGGGTCAGGGGTCAGCACACAGAAGCATTTCACGCAGACAAACGCAGAGAAGGTGAGCACAACAACAAGACCCAAAGCAAGGAAACATCCACCTGGTGACGTGTTTTAGTCCCTGGAAAGCTAAAGCCAGTTCTCCATCTTCATTCACACAAGTCCAGTCCTGATGTCTGCAGGTGTCCCCCAGGCAGAGCAAGAGACCCAGAGGAGGAGGAGAGAGGAGGAGAACCAGAGGACAGAGGAGAAGGACCAAAGAAGGAGAGAGGAAGAGGAGATGGACAAAGGAGACAAGAGGAGGAGCAGCACAGAGGAGGAGGACACAGAAAAAGACAAACAGGAGGAGAGAGGAGGACACGTAAGAAACTGAACATTCCCACACAAGCTGATTTTACACTCTGACTCCTTCCAGATGAGCTGAGGACCATGTGGACGCCCAGGTGAGGACCATATCAACAAACCCCAAAGTCTGACTTCTGCTTCAGTATGAACAGAAATGGACATTTATTAAGTGAGACATCTCGTCTTCACGGTGCCTGCAGCCGAGCAGACGACCGAGTAGATTTTACAAACAGTCCCAGCTTCTTCTGATCTGAACTCATCGCAGCTGGTGTCACTGTATTTGGAGTAAGTGGGTCTAGAAAACCACTGAGCGAATGAATGAATGAATATTGGCCGTTTTCATACCAAAATCATAGTTCAAACATTTGAACAAACGCACATCAACCAATAGTTGGAACAAAAATCTACCCTGTTTTAAAAGGCAGACAGAGGACTGGCTTGGTCCAGTGACATGTCCTACTACTGGCCAGAGAAGCTCCATGAAGTGATATACTGAGCCTCTGATCTGCCAGAAGAGGGTGCTCCCATCTGGTTTGCCCTTCAGCAAACACAACTTTACCAATAACCTGCTCAAAAGAGTCATTGACACTCAATAACTTTTACCTACTGACTCCATCTTGTTGAACCCTACGTTCCCGCCTTCTCTGGTAGACTCATGGTTTTCGCGGTGGTTCACAAACTGGATCAAATATGTAAAAGACGTCTGTAGAGACGGCGTTTTTAGGTTGTTTCAGCAGATATAAAATGACTTCAGAATCCCTCAGTCCCATTTTTCAGGTTCAGCTGTGGTCAGAAGTTTACAAACTCATCATGGTTCATTTAGTGAGGTCTTTGAATGGTTCTTCACTCAGGGTGGAATCAGCATGAATGACTCTAACAAACAAGAACTGGGTGCACAAGTTTGAATTGATTTTGGGTCTTCTCTAACCCACACAGGGTTAACAGGAAGTGGAAGCTGTGAAGACACCTCACTGACCTTTTGGACTCACAGCGTCCATCACACGATGTCACAGCCTCATCTCTGTCCGCAGAGGTCTGAGTTGAGCTCAGGTCGGAAACAGTCTTCTGTAAAGACAACAGAGAAATCTGTTACACACACACAGGTTGAAACACACACACACAGACACACACAGGGAGAAACACACACACACACAGACACACACAGGGAGAAAAACACACACACACAGAGACACACACAGGGAGAAACACACACACACACAGACACACACACACACAGAGACACATATGGGGAGAAAAACACACAGATACACACAGGGAGAAATACACACACACAGAGAGACACACACAGGGAGAAACAGACACACACAGGGAGAAACACACACACACACACACACACACACACACACACACACACACACAGAGACACATATGGGGAGAAAAACACACACACAGATACACACAGGGAGAAATACACACACACAGAGAGACACACAGGGAGAAAAACACACACACAGAGACACACACACAGGGAGAAAAACACACACACAGAGACACACACAGGGAGAGAAACACACACACAGACACACACAGGGAGAAATACACACAGAGACACATACAGGGAGAAAAACACACACACACACACACAAGCGCACACACAGGGAGAAAATCACACACACAGAGACACACACAGGGAGAAAAACACACACAGACACACACACAGGGAGAAATACACACACACAGACACACACAGGGAGAAAAACATACACACAGAGACAAACACAGGGAGAAAGACACACATACACACAGACACACACACAGAGACAAACACAGGGAGAAAAAAACACACACACACACAGAGACACACACAGGGAGAAAAACACACACACAGACACACAGAGGGAGAAAAAAAACACACACAGGCACACACAGGGAGAAAAACACACACAGGGAGAAAAACACACACACAGACACACACAGGGAGAAAAACACACACACAGAGAGACACACACAGGGAGAAAAACACACACACACACACACACACACACACACACACACACACAGAGACACACACAGGGAGATAAACACACACACAGAGACACACACACACACACACACACACACACACACACACACACACACACACACAGGGAGAAACACACACACAGACACACACAGGGAGAAAAACACACACAGGGAGAAAAACACACACACACACACAGACACACACAGGGAGATAAACACACACACAGAGACACACACACACACACACACACACACACACACACACACACACACACACACACACAGGGAGAAACACACACACAGACACACACAGGGAGAAAAACACACACAGGGAGAAAAACACACACACAGACACACACAGGGAGAAATACACACACACACAGACACACACAGGGAGAAAAACACACACACACACACACACACACACAGGGAGAAATACACACACACACACACAAACACACACAGGGAGAAAAACGCACACACAGACACACACAGGGAGAAAAACACACACACACACACAGACACACAGGGAGAAAAACACACACACAGAGGAAGAAATACACACAGAGAAATGCACACACACCCACACACACCCACCCACACACACACACACACACGGAGAAAAAGACACGTGTTCCTGGTCGTCCGAGCACCAGCAATTTTAAAATGATACAAGCCCCGTAAATTCTATTTTCCTTCTCTCTCAGTAAAATATTCTTAAATTCTAAAGGGCACTTGTTTATTTTTCACTTTGTGCGTTAATTGAACAGTCATGAACAAGATCATACCGTGAAGTTTTAATATATATGCTAAAAAATGTCAGCAACAATAAGTAGCCAGAAACATAATGATTAAATAGTAATGACAATAAATATGAAACATTGAAAATATGGATTTTACCTCATGCTGTAGACAATGTTCTCTTTCTCTAAAAAATACAAGCTGGTCAGCACTTCCAAATGGCTCCATAATGTGAATGTGAGGAGTCGACCATTTCAACACACCTCTGATCAGTTTATTGTCAGTGATTGGGTTTTAGGTGACGCAGGCATTGGCTAATTACTGTGGGTACAGCTATGCAAATTTCACTGGCATTGAAGGCTGTGGTCTGATGATTTGACCACAACTTGCAAGTTATTCTTATGGAATGAACTGTTTAAAACACAGTAAAAATGGTTTTGCAAGTGATAATAAGTGTCTGCACCTAAACATTGTTATATTCTGTTCACTCCTGTTCAACTTGAATGGTGAATCAGTGCAGCCAAAGCACATGTAGACACATAAAGAGTTAAGGCACCTTGACACTTGCATGAATTTGATCCCTGCACTGCCGCGCAATTCGTTGTGCCAATGCTTCCTGCTTTGTCCCACTGGATGCCACGCTTTGTTCCGCTTAACGCCACGCTATATAAAAATAATAAAATAATCATTTCCTAGCTGATGGCACATTTGCTCTCAGAACTTGGCTGATGAAACCATTCTCTCATTGCTCCCGGAATCACAAAGAAATTATCTACAGCTGCAGGTTGTCTCGTGTGCATCCTGCAGTGGAGAAAGCATTTGGAATCTTGTCTCAAAGGTAAATATTTATAATATATATAGTAATGGGTTGGAAAAGCAGTTACATTTTCACTTCATTCCTTCTTATGTGTTTCTGTGTAGGCTCTCAGTTGTCCAGGTGGTTTCTATAGTAGAGAAGCTTGAATCTTCGACTGGACTGGGTTGCTTGACACGAGGACGTTTCGCTTCAAATCGCTGAAGCTTCCTCAGCTAAAATTCTTGCTCTGGTAGTCTGACTTCTGTCTGACTCTTGTAGAGAAGAATAAAACAGAAGCCAACAAAAGCTGGAGTTTTTAACCTAACCAGACCCCTCCTACCAAGAGGCAGACTGCTATAGGCTAGTGACTAAACAATAGCTCTAATTAGCAACTATTGTGCTCTAGTTAGCACTCTCCTAATGACAGGGCAGCTGTCCCTCCTAATGATGGGACAGATGCCTTTTTGATGGCTCTCCTGATGACGTGAATGACTCATTACCATGAACAAAAGACTGAAACTGCTTTGACCTGAGAACCCCATTGTAAACAGGGGACAAAGCGTGTCTCAGACCCCCTCCCCGGTTAAGGCTGGGTTTCAAACGTTTCACAAAGAATGCTTCCTTGACCCCTCTCTCAAACCATTTCTTCTCTCTGGCTAAGATTTTAACTTCCTTGTCCTCAAATGTGTGGTTAGTGTCTTTAAGGTGGAGATGAACTGCAGACTGAGGTCCACTGACGCCCTCTCTGCGGTGCTGGTATAGCCTTTTGTGTAAAGGTTGCTTAGTCTCACCTATGTAGTGTTCGTTACAGTTTTCCTGACATCTGATAGAATACACTACATTGCTCTGTTTGTAACTAGGGATCCTGTCCTTAGGGTGAACTAATTCTAACTAACTAAAATCTGGTTAGGTTTAAAACTCCAGCTTTTGTTGGCTTCTGTTTTATTCTTCTCTACAAGAGTCAGACAGAAGTCAGACCACCAGAGCAAGAATTTTAGCTGAGGAAGCTTCTGCGATTTGAAGCGAAACGTCCTCACGTCAAGCAACCCAGTCCAGTCGAAGATTCAAGCTTCTCTACTTCTTATGAGTTAGATAATGTATGTTTATTATAGATGTAACATTTCATCATAATTGTTCAGATGCCCTCCGCACAATGACACACATTGACAAGCAGTGACAAGCAGTGACAAGCAGTGTTCTCAAATAGGTTGCGCAGTGTTCATGACTAGTACACGAAATTAATGTGTGCCAGAAATTTTGAATATTTCAAAACTTGCTGGATGTTCTTTGGTGGACGTAATAAGGGGTGGTTGGCCAACTGGTTAGAGCACTTGGTTTCTGTGCCGAAGGTCCCTGGTTCAAACCCCACCCTGCCACATTTCTCCATGTAATGTGGAGTTGTGTCATGAAGGGCATCCGGTGTAAAACTTGTGCCAATACAACATACAGATCCGCCTCAGATTTGCTGTGGTGACCCAGAGTGTAAAATAAGTGAACAGCCAAAGGGACTTACTTGTACTTGGCGGACATAATAAATGTCTTCTTATGACACAGCCCTTGCCACAATCCCCCTATCCCCCAATGAACCTCAAAATTTGTGAAATGTGAGTCAAATGATCCTATTTTTTCTTTACTTTTTTTTCTTATTTAGACTAATTAAATGCATCTTTCTTTTCTGTCTCACTTCTGTCTGTTTGTGAGTTTTTCAGTCTTTGTAAATCTGCTGGATGACTTGAACGTGTGTGTAGATTCTCCTTCTGCCAGGTCATTGTAGTACTGTTTCAATTCACATGAACTGAATTGTAAAGGTGCCTTGACACTTGCACGAGTCTGAACCCCACACTGACACGCAATCTGGCATGCCAATAAGTAAACAAATTGTAAACTGTGCATAAACTGAACTGTGCACGGCTGCGTGCCAGTGCGCAAAGATAATTTTGAAATGCTCAAAATTTCTGGCACACATTAATTTTGTGCCACTTGTGTGGACTGGTCGTGAACATTGCGCAACCTTTTTGAAAACACTGCATGTCACTGCACACAGGGCATCTGAACGATTATGATGAGATGTTACATGTATAATAAACATACGTTATCTAACTCATATGAAGGAATGAAAATGCAACTGTTTTAACAATCCATTACCATATATATTATAGATAATTACCTTTGAGACAAAATTCCAAATGTGTTCTCCACCGCACAACGTGCACGTGAGAACCTGCAGCTGTAGATAATTTCTCTGTGATTCTGGGAGCGATGAGAGAATGGTTTCATCAGCCAAGTTTTGAGAGCAAATGTGTCATCAGCTAGGAAATGATTATTTTATATAGCGTGGTGTCAAGTGGTGCAAAGTGTGTCGTCCAGTGGGACAAAGTGGGACGCATTGGCATGACGAATTGCACGGCAGTATGGGGATCAAATTTGTGCAAGTGTCAAGGTGCCTTAACTCTTTATGTGTATGTATATGTGGTCTGGCTGCACTGATTACCCATTAATGTGCAGGTGGTTCAAACAGGCTGTGGTGGTATGGGATTATCCAGTGAGTAGCTACTAACACCATGGGTGATGTCAGTGAGAGGAAATTATAGGCAGTTGTATCTACGACTCCACATCAGTGTCTGGAAACAGTAGTAATTTTCAAGAGTGCGCGAGTTAAAATTTCACGCTCTCACATTTATGTTAGTGTCTGATTACACTATGTAACACAATTTTTGTTCCTGGCTTCTAGGTGTTATAGTTCAACTGCTTATGTCTAAAGTCTATGGAAAAATGACTACATTCAGCACAAACTTTGATTTTATTTTTTATTTTTTTTTTTTTACATTCTAGAAAGTTCTAAAAGTTTCTTGAAATTTCTAGATAATTCTGGAAACTTCTAGATAATTCTGGACGGTTCTAGCAGTTCAAGAATATTCTAGAAGACTACTCAGTAGTAGTGAAGGCGAATTGAGAATATTCTTGAAAAACAGACAAATTTCAAAATATCATTGTCCTGATCACAGAAGCAAAGTTTCTGTGGAATAACAGCTATTTTCTATTTATTGAAGGCAGAACAGGTTAGGAAAACACACTGTGTACCCAGGAACTAAACAGAAATCACAATGTGTTACATCGTGTTATCAGGCTGATCTGGAGAAAGTCCAGCCATCATGGGCAGTTACTGTGTTAGATATTGTGGTTGCAAGGTGTAATTTTTCTTGCTCTTTAGCTCAGTCAGTCTCTCCCTGATGGACAACAGTCCATTTAGCTGTTACTGTGTTCCAAAGATGAAATGATGTCTAGCAGATTATTAAAAAACAAAGAAACACAAACCCCTAAATGTGGACAGAGACAGGTTTGACTCAGAAACACCAAATTATCAGAGTGCAGGTGCAGCTCAGGAGAAGATGATGGAGTCAGTTAAACCAAAGAAAGGAGAAAACTACATTCAATCACGATGACTAGTGCAGAACTGGTGCTGAAAGTGACGTTATTATTGACAGCAAAGACAGTTTTGGGAGGTGTTGACCAAATGCTGATCCCAGGTGTGTGCACCTAAACATTGCTATATTATGTTTGTTTTTCTTCATTGTGAATGGTAAATTAGTGCATACAGACCAGACATAGACACATCAAGAGTTAAATATCAGTTGATGTAATTACAATGACCTGGTTCACAGAGAATCTAAACACACGTGTACAATTCATCCAACAGATTTACAAGCAGTGAAAAAACATGCAAACAAAATTAAGACAGAAAGGAAGTATAATCATTTTGAATGAGTTGTTGCCCAACAAGTATTTGATGTGTTTTGCTTTTTGTCATGACTTTGTTGCTCTGTGTGTCTACTAAAGGCAGCAAATCATTTTTGAGATGCAAAAACCCTAAAAATTCCCTGCGTTTAACTAATGAAGTGAAAAGAGATTGCATTATTTGTTTCACAGATGAAAACATCATCCTTATCTTTACAATACTGGTAAGTCCTGGTGGTGGTAAAAATATGAACGTGAAGATTTTCTTTCCTAAAGAGGTTGGATTTTGGTACTAATGTTCACAACAGACATTTTGACATAAGTCAAAACATCATCTGTTTTTAAGGCCTTTTTAATTACAACTATTCCAAGTCAATACTAAAATGCTTGTGTGGACAGAGGTAAAGGTGATGTTCCTGAAGGCTGCTGCCCAACCCTCCATACACAATTTACATTTCTATGCAGAGATACTTAAGCCCCTTTCACACCAGGGCTGTTCCCGGTTGCTCCCAGTTGCACCATGCATCATTATGACAACACTGTGTGGAAGCAACTCAGTGCCCAGACGATGCAGCTCAGCGCCACAACAGCACGAGGGCGCAAAGGAGGAAGCAAGTCGGGCACCGAAAAATTAAACCTGTTTAATTTTTTTGGCGTCCTGTGCTCGACGCAGAAAGGAAGTGGTTCCAGCGCAAGTCGGGGCAAAGAGGCGTTACCCGGCGTGACTCAGAGCCAATTTATGATTCCTGCTGTGTTCCGTTGTTCCGTCTGTCTGCAGCCAAACTGTGCACTCTGACTTCTCTGTGCAGAGAACCTGCAGGCTGTGTTCTCACCCCCTCTCTGCCCCCTGCTGCGCGCACCTGACGCAGAAATTCCTGCATCATCAAGGAGCAACTGGGAGCAGCCCCGGTGTGAAAGGGGCTTAAAGAGAAACACGGGTTTAACACAGCTCAACAGGCTGACTTTAAATCAGATCAATGTACCTTATAGTTATGTTTGAATCAATTCTATCAGTTTCAGACATTTTATCCACTTTGCAAATTCTGATGAGCCTGCTATTCACAGAAAACTGAAGCATTTAAGTCAAATAAACAAATAATTGTAGTTTCACTCAACAAATGTGCTGGCAATTTCATATCAGTACAGCTTCTTGTCATGTTTTGTTTTTTCAAACATAGAAGTTTGAGTGTACTTTAAACACTTTAAAGTAGATTTTTCCTGTTTCTGAATATGTTAAAGCTGTCTTTTTGAGTAGCATGTAGTGTCATTTGTTACTTTTATCAACACTGGAGAATGACATCAGCCTGTTTGAGGGGAAAACTGCTCTGCCTCTGCAGGAGTTTTTCACTTCCAAAGACACAGAAGGCCTCACGTATATCACCAGCTAAAACAAAGCGTGCAGCACACTTCACAATCAGTTGCTGAGTGATAACTGATTAACCATGCAAGTCTGGTGAATCAAACAGGCTATTGTGATATCAGTTCTACACAGTAAAATTTGCATCAATGTACCAAAGGAAATGGTGGCTAACGACCACATAGCCAAAGACCCAATCAGTGTTCACATGGCTGGGCTGGGTCATCTCTAAATACTAACCTCCTCACAGCACTTTCTACTCGTCTTTTCTGTTTTTTGGGAGAGACAACCATTCCATTCCATCATTTAATTAAGTCATCAGGATGTCTCTAATCCTCACCAATATTGCTTTTTAAAATGATGAAAAACACTGTCAGTGATATAACTAAACACACTTTCAGTTACTGACATCACCCTGTCTATGTAATATGTTTCAGAAAACCATTACTTCCTCATGCACGGAGCTCCAGGAAAAAGCAGTAAATCAAAACACATATGGTTTCTTTATTTATTTTGCATGCTTTACTAAATTTGAATTGATGACAATGCCTAATGGTTGTTTTCCTTGATTTTCAAGGAATCGCGCTGGAAGAGTTCATTAGGAAACCTTGACTCGAAGCCTGGTGTGATGAAAATTGATGACCTTGTTATGAAGACTGAAACTAAGATTGCAAATGGCTGCAATGCTGCAGAAATTTTCCCAGGACTCTTCCATGACTGCAAAGTTACAGTGACACGAGCTGCCAAGCATATTTCTCAAAATGAGATGGAAATGGCACATTTCCTATGTTCAGAAAATTTAAAAGCAGAACATCTTTTACAACCAGTTGCAGTGTTGGAAGATAGTTACTTTGCTACTATTTCTCTCTGTGAACACAGTCTGCAGGAGGTAACTGAAAACAAGGACTTTCCTGAGAGAGAAAATCTGACTGAGGTTCGAAGACTGGAGATCTGCCAGGAGCTACTGCAAGGACTACAGGAATTCCATTCATGCGGGATTTTGCACAGAGACCTGAAGCCCGAAAACATTTTATTTGGTAAAAAGTAAATAAATTGTATTGTTATAGCCATAACTATCTGGTAATATGTATTTATTATCCAGTTTTTCATGATACATGATAGTAAAGATGATGTTATTTTGTGGATATAAATTTAAGTGCTACATATCTAACAATCATTTTCACTATTCCACAGATATCAGCAACAAACTGTATATTGCAGATTTTGGAACAAGCAGGAAACTGGATTTGGCACAAACAACATTGCTGTCTCAAATGGCTGGATCTTTTTCTTGGTCAACTTACGAGGATGTTGCAGGCATGCAATACAAGTACAAGAAAGAATCAGATATCCAGGTAAGTTCAGGATGAAAATGTCACTTTAATGATGACTGCTATGAGTTTAGATTTCTTTAAAATAAGTGAAATGTGGAGCTGAAAATGCATAAACTAGTTCTGCTGTATGGTGAATTGTCTCACATGTCAGTATTCAAATCACTTTACATGAAATGAACTCAACTATATTTTGTAAGTACACTCCTGATCAAAATCTTAAGACCAGTTAAAAAACTGCATGAATTTGCATTTTGCACTGTTGGATCTTAAGAAAGTTCTAAGTAGAGCTTCATAATGCAAAAAGAAGAAATGGGAACAACAGACCAAAAGGTGTGACCAGGGAATTTATTGAAAACAGCAATTTAACTGAAGTAGGCTGTTCATCAGCTGATCAAAAGTTTAAGACCACAGCTCAAAAAAACCTCCTAAACAGAAATGAAAGTGTCAAAAACTGACTCCGTAATGAGTAGTTCCACCATTATTGTTGATCACTTCAACAATTCGTTTTGGCATGCTTGATGCAAGTGTTTCCAAAAGCCTAGTGGGAATGTTGCTCCAAGTGGTGAAGATGGCTTCACGAAGGGCATCCACTGTCTGGAACTGATGTCAATTTTTGTAAACTTCCCTTGCCATCCATCCCCAAATGTTCTCAACTGGCTCAAGATCAGGGGAACACATAGGATGGTCCAAAGGAGTGATGTTATTCTCCTGGAAAAACGTCATGGTCAGATGGGGATTGTGAATTGTAGCATTGTCCTGCTGAAAAACCCAGTCATTACCACACAGACAAGGGCCCTCAGTCATCAAGGATGCCAGCTGCTGTTTGACACCCCTACACAACCTGGAGCTCCATTGTTCCATTGAAGGAAAAAGCACCCCAGATCATGATGGTGCCCCCTCCACTGTGCCACGTAGAGAACATCTCAGGTGGCATCTCCTTGTCATGCCAGTAACATTGGAAGCCATCAGGACCACCATGGTTGTATTTTTTCTCGTCAGAGAATAAAACTTTCTTCCACCTTCGAATGTCCCATGTTTGGTGCCCCTTTGCAAAGCCCAAACGGGCAATTTTGTGGCATTGAAGGAAACATGGTCTTTGAAGACGTTTCTTGTTGTTGAAGCCCTGCCATTGCAGATGCCATCTGATGGTTATTGGGCTGCAGTCAGCACTAGTAATGGCCTTAATTTGGGACGCGGATTGTCCCGTGTCTTGACAGACAGCCCTTCAGATCCTCCGGCTCAGCGCCGGTGAAATCTTTTTGGGTCTACCACTTGATTTTTTGATTCCATAACCCTGAGGATCTTTGAGGAAATGCAGAATGACTGTCTTACTGTGTCCAACCTCAGCAGCGATGGCACGTTGTGAGAGGCCTTGTTTATGCAGCTCAACAATCCCACCACGTTCACAGATGGTGAGCTTTTTTGTCTTTGCCATCAAGAGATCTTCACAGTGTGACTGGTTGACAGGAAATGGCATGGAATCCAACATTTTGTACAGATGTTAGCTTTTAAAGGCTGTGGTCTTAAACTTTTTTCTGATGAACAGCCTACTTCAGTTAAATTGTTGTTTTCAATAAATTGCCTGCTCACAACTTTTGGTCTCTTGTTCCCATTTCTTCTTTTTGCATTATGAAGCTCTACTTAGAACCTTCTTAAGATCCAACAGTGCAGAATGCAAATTCATGCAATTTTTAAAATGGTCTTAAGATTTTGATCACGACCATTTTATTATATTCATAATATTCTAATTCTTATTGATTTTTTTTAAATACTACAGTCTATGCTGTCTAAAAGGGTGACTATTACTGGATGTTGTTTCAAATTAATCTCCTGTATTGTAGGTAGCAGGGTGCCTGGTGCATTACATACTGACAGATGGACAGCATCCCTATCAAACAACTACACCCTACTCCAAGGATCCATTTGGGCTATCTCATAATGTCCGAATGGGTAACTTTGCTCTTCAGTGCGAAGAAAGGTATCAAGGTATCATTGGCAGAATGCTGTGTAAATCGACTGAAGCACGTCCTACCACTGAAGAATGCCTTCAAGCCATCACAAGTACGTGCCAAGACAGACACTTCTGACTTCTTCACCTCATAGATTAAACGTATCATAAAAACAATATATGTAATTGTATATACAAGATTGTATCTATAGGGTGAATGTCATCCTTAATTGACTGAATATGGTAAATGTTTATTATGTGTTCGCAGGTTTCACACGCCAAGCTGATCATAAGGAAGCCACAAACAGTAACAGTAATAACAATGGGAATAAAGTAAGCATTTAATTATCTACTTGAACATTTTAAAAAAAGCTATAAACATAATAATAAAGTTTATTAAAGTTTTTATATAATTTAATATGTTGATTTATGCACTGTTATTATTTTTACAGGACCGAACCCATGTAGCCAGTTGCTCTCCTCAAACATCAGATGAGACTGACATTCAACACAGTGCTGACAGTGATCAGTCAGGGAGTGTTTGCCATGTGGTGATGGATTCATCTTCTCACACTGAAGACGATATATCTGTCACTGTAATGGTAATTATGGATACATTTTTTTGGTCAGGGCTGGTAAATAGTGATTCTAACTATGTGCTAAAACTATAACAAAAATGTTGTGAGAGAATTTATAGGACATATTTTCTTACTCTTTTTTCTGTATTTCAGGAAATGGAACCACAGGTTTCCCTTTCCCTTGATATGTCAGAAGAAGAAGTAGTTGATGATGAACCAACAGCAGCAGATGATGATGTAACCAAGAAAGTCAGAAAAAAAATCAGCTAAGACTTGACTGTAGTTTGAGGGATATCCAAGTGAAAATGTCCTCAAACACTACACATAAACATGTCTATGACAAGAGGAATTACTGCCTGTATTGTGAGAAGCCTTTTAGAAAAGTTACAAGACACCTAATGCGAAAACATCAAGATCAAGTTGAAGTTGCAAAGGCACTTGCACAGAAGCAAGGATCAACAATGCGCAATCTTCTTCTAAGCAAAATAAGGAACCGGGGAAATTACCATCATAACTGTTCAGTCCTATCCTCTGGTAAAGGACAAATAGTACCAAAAAGGCAACCAACCTACATGTCATCAGCAACAGACTATCTGCCATGCAAGTTTTGTTATGCTTTGTATGTCAAAACAGATCTCTGGAGGCATCACAAGCGATGCAAACTGCAAGTGAAACCGGATGAGCCAGTGAAACGAAAGGTTCAGGCAAGTTCTTCCTTCCTGTTACCAATGGACCATCCCATTTCCGGTGGACTTAAAAACATTCTGGAGGACATGACATATGATGCTGTTACACAACTGGTGAAATCTGACCAACTGGATGAGGAGGATGAGAGGATGTTCCTGAAAAATGGAGAAGTGGGACGCCATCGAGCAGATATAAGAAATAAAATACGAGAACTTGCAGACTTGTTCTGGTGGCAAGAGATCTTGACAAAGACACTGTTTCCCTGATGGACTTGATTAACCTAGCTAAATTTAACACTGTGCTTGAGGCTGTGAAAAAGATGACAGGATTTGACCCCCTAACAAACAGATTTTAAAACTGTGCCATTCCCTGGTGAAGGTCTCATTTATTTTGCAGGGAGAGGCTCTGCGACAGGAGGATGACATCTTAAAGGCACGAGCAGAACATTTCAGCAAATTAGTTGAACTGGAATGGATGACCCATGTGTCATCAAATGCATTAAAAACGCTGTACCAGAGGAAATGGAACAGTCCCCAAATGCTGCCTCTTGCCGAGGACATAAAGAAGCTCCAGGACCACTTGAAAAGTGGAGGTCAGTAAAAAAGCTCTCCAGGATCATCCATCACCAAGGTCATGGAGTGATCTTTCTCAAGTAACTTTGACACAGCTGATCCTATTCAACCGGCATCATGAAGGAGAGGTTTCCAGGATGGAGGATGAAACATGCCTACACAGAAACAAATATGTTATGCAAGATGAAATTCTGGAGAGCCTCTCAGCCTTTGAAAAAAAAAAACTGTGTGAAAATCTCACCAGGGTAGAAGTATGTGGGAAAAGAGGACGCAAAGTACCAGTACTCCTGCCAACAAATGCAGAAGAATCTGTAGATCTCCTGATCAATACTAGGGAAAAGGCTGGGATTTGTCCAAGCAATCCCTACATTTTTGCCCATCCTTTTTATGAATCTTTGGAGAGTACGAGGTCTCTTAGATAATAAACCGACCCTTTTATTTTTATTTTTTTAACTATATGGATTTGAATGACGTGCGATTCCACCAATCATGCTTGAACCCTCGTGCGCATGCGTGAGTTTTTTCACGCGTGTCGGTGACATCATTTCCCTGTGGGCAGGCCTTGAGTGAGATGTGGTCCCGCCCTCTCGGCTGAATTCCTTTGTTTCACACGCTGCTCGAGACGGCGCGCGTTGCTTTATCAACATTTTTTCTGGACCTGTGAGGAATATCCGAGTGGACACTATTTGAGAAATTAAGCTGGTTTTCGGTGAAAAGTTTAACGGCTGATGAGAGATTATGGGGTGTTTCTGTCGGTGTAAGGACTTCCCACGGAGCGGGACGTCGCGCAGCGCTTCCAGGCACCGTTGTCGGCCTGTTTCGACCTGAAATCATCCTAATTTAAGGCTTAATTCACTCAGGACATCGTGAGAGAACAGAGAAGATTCAGAAGAGGCCGGCATGAGGACTTTATGTGGACATTCCACTGTTTAAGGACATTTTGTAATGAAAGACGTGCGCACAAATTCGCCAAGTCGTTTCCGTGACGACTCGACAAATCTGTGTGCGCCGCGACAGGAAAAACACCTCCGTGTTGAAAACCATTTGTAAAATTCAGGCGGCTTTTGATGGCTTTCAACAAGTGAGTAACTGAGAAATTGTTTAACAGCTTGGGCATGTTCCAACTTGTCCGTTAAGGTTTCCAACGGAGGTGTTTTTCCTGTCGCGATCCCCCGCGGTCGGGTCCGGCCCGACATGCGACTCTGCCCGCACGTTCTTTCATTACAAAATTTCCGTTAACAATGGAATGTCCAAATAAACTCCTCGTGCCGACTTCTTCTGAAAGTTCTCTGTTCTCTGACGACTTACTGGGTCAACAGAGCCTGAAATGTGGAAGTTTTCAACTTGAAACGGCGAGACGCTGCCGCCTCGAAGCGCAGATCACCGTCAGGCGCCGTGGGCCGTCCTCACGGCGACACTACCAGACCAAAATCTCTCATCAGCCGTTAAAATTTTTACCGAAAACCAGCTGAATTTATCGAATGGTGTCCACTCAGTTGTGCCTTACAGCTTTTGAAAAAAATTTGATCAAACAAAGCAGCAGTCTCTGAGCCATTCCTAAACAATGAAAAAATCAACGAGAGGGTGGGCGACTCCTCACTCAAAGACTGCCCACAGGCGAATGACGTAACCGACAGGCGTGAAAAAACTCTTGCATGCCCACGAGGGTTCAAGCATGTCTGATGTAATCACACGTGATTCAAATCCATATGGTTTTTGAAAAAAATAATAAGGTTGGATACTTTTCTAATAGACCTTGTATTCATGGTTGTGACACCTTAAAGCAATATGCAGAAAACTGTGGTGCTAAGCATCCAGAAAACCTCACCTCCACTAAGCTAAGAAAGCATGTAGCTACAGTTTCACAGCTTTTGAACTTGCAAACTAATGAACTGGACCAGCTTGCAACATTCATGGGACACGACATAGAAGAGCATAGGGAGTTTTACAGACTGCCTGAAGAGACTCTGCAGATGGCAAAGGTAAGCAGAATTCTGTTTGCCATGCAAAATGGAATGGGCAAATTCAAAGGAAAATCCCTGGAGGACATAACCCCAAGCATTGACTGTAAGTAAAATATTCATTTATACAAGCTTTTTAGAACTTAATTTTCATGTTTTGTAAAGCATAATACAATTTTTAAATTAGGTGGTTTTTACTTTGATTTTGTTGCAGTTGAAGATAGCGCCAGTGACTCGGAAACAGAAGATATTCAATCTAAAGACCAGTCTGCCTCCACAGATGAGGGTGGTACATTTTTCCACGGCATATACTATTTTAATACAAAAAATATCTGTCATATTCAGAATGGCTTTCATTCATTCAGTTACTTTAAATAAGTGCGTTTTTTTTGTTTGTTTGTTTGTTTCTACCCAAACGGTTTCAGGAAACTTGGACACAGAGGATTCTGAAGAAAGGGCTACTCTTTCAAGAAGGACTGCCCCCTCAGAAAAGGCAGTTGACGACACCAAGAAATTGCCACTCAGTCCAAAAAGTATGTTTACACTACATGAATATTACCTACAGTGGGGTAAAAAAGTATTTAGTCAGCCACTGATTGTGCAAGTTCTTCTAACTAGGAAAAAAGGGGGAGATGGTCTGTAATTTTCATCATAGGTACACTTCAACTATGAGAGACAAAATGAGAAAAAAAAAAAAATCCAGGAAATGACATTGTAGGATTTTTAAAGAATTTATTTGTAAATTATGGTGGAAAATAAGTATTTGGTCAAAAACAAAAGTTCAACTCAATACTTTGTAACATGATCTTTGTTGGTAATGACTGAGGTCAAATGCTTCCTGTAAGTCCTCACCAGGTTTGCACACACTGTAGCTGGTATTTTGGTCCATTCCTCCATACAGATCTCCTCTAGAGCAGTGATGTTTTGGGGCTGTCGCTGGCCAACACAGACTTTCAACTCCCTCACAAATTTTCTATAGGATTGAGGTCTGGAGACTGGCTTGGCCACTCCAGGACCTTGAAATGCTTTTTACAGAGCCACTCCTTTGTTGCCCGAGCGGTGTGTTTGGGATTATTGTCATGCTGGAAGACCCAGCCACGTTCCATCTTCAATGTTCTTACTGATGGAAGGAGGTTTTGGCTTAAAGTCTCACGATACATGGCCCCGTTCATTCTTCCCTTAACATGGATCAGTCGTCCTGTCCCCTTTGCAGAAAAACAGCCCTAAAGCATGATGTTTCCACCCCCATGCTTCACAGTATATATGGTGTTCTTGGGATGCAACTCAGCATTCTTCTTCCTCCAAACACGACAAGTTGAGTTTTTACCGAAAAGTTCTATTTTGGTTTCATCTGACCACATGATATTCCCCCATATGCTCTCTGGCAAACTTCAGACGGGCCTGGACATGTAGTGGCTTAAGCAGGGGGACATGCCTGGCACTGCAGGATTTGAGTCACTCTTGGCATTGTGTGTTACTGATGGTAGCCTTTGTTACTTTGGTCCCAGCTCTCTGCAAGTCATTAATGAGGTCCCTCTGTGTAGTTCTGGGATTTTTGCTCACCATTCTCATGATCATTTTGACCCCACGGGACGAGATCTTGTGTGGGGCCCCAGATCAAGGGAGATTATCAGTGGTTTTGTATGTGTTCCATTTTTTTACAGTTATTCCCACGGTTGATTTATTCACACCAACCTGCTTGCCTATTGTAGATTCACTCTTCCCAGCCTGGTGCAGGTCTACCAATTTTCTTCCTGGTGTCCTTTGACAGCTCTTTGGTCTTGGCCATGGTTGAATTTGGAGTCTGACTGTTTGAGGCTGTGGACAGGTGTCTTTTATACAGATAACGAGTTCAAACAGGTGCCATTAATACAGCTAACGAGTGGAGGACAGAACAGAACTACCAGAGTCCTGCCAAATGGCAGTTATTCCTTTAAATCCCAAGGTGCTGCCAAATGGCAGCTGTGAATAGCCCAGCTTGTCACCAGTGTTATGTAAATGAGGCCGTTACATTTGTAAGAAGTAACTCTAAAGACACTCTACTCAGCGGGGGTTAGGGAGATGGACAGGAATGCCAAAGTGCTTTACAGTGTGTCTGAGTCTGAGCCATGTTGAGAATAAATGTTGTATTTTTTGGTAATTGTTTGGTCAAGATTATTAGTATTATTTTTTACATAAAAAAGTTAATAAATAGTTTCAGTTACATTTGCAAGAAGTAACTCTAAAGACAGAACCCAAGTATGTAAAAACAGATGTGCATTCAGTGCTGCAATGTCACTCAGGTTGTAAAACACAGCGACTGGCCAACGCCGTGTTCCTGAACGTACAGTGTACTTTCACATGACCCACGACCCTTATTTGGAGTAAGCGGTTGAAGACGAGTGAAATAATGAACAGGAAAACTAATTAACATGATGAGGAATGCCTGATAATATAAACACTACACAAGAATACAGTACACAGGAGATGACACTAGAAATAGAAACCCAGAGATCAGAAATTAAGCACCAGAAGCCTGAACCACAACAGGAGCAGTGGGAATCTGAAGTTTAAGTTGACTTTTTTTAATTACTTTGACAACATACTACATGAATTTTGTTGTGAATAACAACCTACAGCCAAGCTCTGTTTGGTCAGAAGCAGAACAGAATTTTATTATTTGTCCAGACAGTTGAATTTCATTTTTAACAAGCCAGAAAATTATATTTCCAGAGGTATATTATCTCCTGTCTGATCTGGATCCTGCATCCTTGTCGGTGAACTTCATGCTGCTTTTTGAGCCCATGTTTCTCCTGAGTTGTATAATTGTTGCAGGGCACGACTACTGTTTTTTGTACTTGACCTGTGTTTGTTATTTGGATCACACTTTTGCTTTCTCCTCCAAAAAGACTGTTGCTCTGCTCTCAAGTGTACTGACCTTGCATTTGCTTTTGCTCTTGACCTTGATCCAACCTGCCATTTTGTTTTGTTTGTGCTTTTGTTGACTGTTTTTTGGATTCTTTTTTATTTCTGGTGTGTTTTGCACAATAAACTGGTGTTTTTTTGCTTTTTTTTCTTGCTGTTTTTTCACCACCAACCTTTGTTCCTGCTTTGGGGTCCCTCTCACAACCCTTACAGAAACATTTTAGTTTATATGTAACTTTATATGTCACTTTCTAAAATATCTGTGAAAAAGCATTGAACTTTTTCACAATATTCTAATGTTGTGAGATGCACTTGTACATATTAAAAAGCAGTTTGCTTCATACATTCATGGACATCAAAGTAAAATATTATTATTATTATTATTATTTACATTTATTTAACCAGGAAAGTCTCACTGAGATTAAACATTTCTTTTGTAAGGGAGTCCTGGCCAAGAGGCAGAAAAAGTTACACTACAATTCAAATTAAATTCACATAATTAAAATAAAAAAGATTAACAAAAACAGTTACAATTTAAAGACGTCATCTCAAGTCTGGACTTAAATGTGCTCAATGAAATAAGTTCAGTTCATTTCCAGTCTTTTTGTAACATGATCCATGTAGACAGAGTCGAGGAAACAAAAGCCCTTTTTCCCAGTTCTGTGCAGGCAAATGGAACAGAGAGCAACAAATGATCATTTGAAGGTAAAGAATAAGAATCAACACGATCCTTAACTGCTGGTGACTCTGGTTCTGGCACATTCTGATCTAATGGCTGCATTCACATAAGAAAAGGAGGTTTAATGAGTTGTAAATTACCCCAGTTCTGCCATCTGGCACCCTCCGGTAGAAAAAGGAGTAGTGAGAAAAGGCTGGTAGTTCTAGAAGAAGTTACAGGTCTGTGAGAGCCCGAAATCTTGCTTGGTTTTTTTTTGACCAAATACTTATTTTACACCATAATTTACAAATAAATTCTTTAAAATCCTACAATGTGATTTCCTGGATTTTTTTTTCTCATTTTGTCTCTCATAGTTGAAGTGTACCTATGATGAAAATTACAGACCTCTCTTATTGTTCTTAGTAGGAGAACTTGCACGATCAGTGGCTGACTAAATACTATTTTACCCCACTGTATACTGAACATCATGACATTTTTAAGAACTAATTGTGGTCTCACAACATGATGTGTTTTCAGTTGTGTAAAATCTTTTACCCACTTACTTTCTTAATTTATTTATAGGGAAACCTAAAAGGTCCTGGTCCAAGAGAGAGAGGGAGATTGTTGAACAGCATTTTAAGAGGTTCCTCAAGGAAATGAAGATCCCTGGCAAACTAGATTGTGAGAAATACTTATATGAAAACAAGATTCTAAGGGATAATGACAGAGACTGGAAAGCTGTGAAATATTTTGTTCACAACAGAATAATTTCTATTAAAAACATTTAGGTCAGGGGTATTAAGAAAGTAAATGCTGAGAGCTCACATTGTGGATGATCAGTGTTCATTCTGGGAGCTCGCATATAGAGTATCAATGTAGAGTGTTAATACTGAGAGCCCAGTAAAATGGAGCATTGAGTGTTAGACTCATAACATTGGTAGTCCATGTAAACGGAGCATCAGTGTCATTGTTTTAATGATCTCTACCTCCTTCATTGTTTGTATTGTCATGCTTTTCATTGTTTTATCGTCTCTTTCAATTTTTTATTGTATGCTCTTCATTTGTATTATTTAACTTTTTGTTGTTTATAATTACCTCTTGCTTTTTTATTGTTTTCATTATCTGTAGCTCTTCATTATTTTTTAATGTCTCCCTATTTATCCATTATCACTTTTAATATTTTGTAATTTTGTGTGTTATTGTTGTCACTCATCACTGAGGGTGGAAAGTCTGCAGTACTGCGTGTGTGTGGGTGTGTGTGTGTGTGTGTGCATGCGTGTGTGTGTGTGTGCGCATGTGTGCGTGCGTGCATGCGTGCATGCGTGTGTGTGTGCATGTGTGTGTGCGTGCGTGCATGCGTGTGTGTGCGCATGTGTGTGTGCGTGCATGCGTGTGTGTGTGCGTGCATGTGTGTGTGCGTGCATGTGTGTGTGTGCGCGTGCATGCATGTGTGTGTGTGTGTGTGTGTGTACGTGCGTGCGTGCGTGCATATGTGTGTGTGTGTGGGGCTCTTTTAGTGAGCTTATGACTTTTTTTATGTGATAAACTATCTTGACGGTTTATTATGTAGAAAACCATTACTGTCGTCAGGAGTGCAGCAAAAGCAAGTTACAAACCCTCAGTTTAGGAGAATATGTTGTGTCTTTGTAAACAAACTTTTGAACAATCTGTAAAACCTTGTAACTGTTAGAATGGCCTAGCAGTGGGTCACCCCTCTGGGTCTGGACTGCTTGAGGTTTCTTCCTCAATATCATTAGAGGGAGTTTTTCCTTACCACTGTCACCAGTGTGCTTGCTCAGGGGGGTTGGTAACGTTAGACCTTACCCATGTGAAGCGCCTTGAGGCAGCTTTGTTGTGATGTGGCGCTATACAAAATAAAATAAATTGAAACTGAATTGAAATTGTATGTGGACTTAGCATCACTTTAAATAAACAATTACGTGAGTTCACTAAACATCCTGTAGTTATGCACTTTTTTTGACTGTTTTATGTTTGTGATTGTAGGCAGGTGTTATGTAATAAATACTGCTATTATAAGCAGAGTTAGGTAGAATACAAAACATTAGTAAAATGTAATTCTTTTGAATGAATGAATGAGTTTTTCGGTACAGACAAAAAAAGAAGAAAAGAAACTTTTCAATACAAAAAAACTGATTTCCATTTGCTTCTAAATAGAATTTAATTAGATAGAGTTGTTGTGTGTTGGGGGGTGTGGCTGGACATTTTGGTGTTCTTTTCTTTTCTTTGATCTCCAGGTGGTATGAAAACTGATTTGTCTGTGGAGAAGGTGCTGGCAGAAGAGTCCTTCACCCTCATCAGCGTTATGCGCAGCACCTGTGGATGGTGCTCAAGTGCAACCTTAAAGACTTTCAGCTGAAGCAGATAATGAGATGGCGTTCTGCATTTAAGCCATGTGTGATTCAAGCAGAATTGCCGGGAACTCGACCTTGTGATGTTCGTTTGTGAGACGCTGAGGACCGCGCCTGGGTTTGACACATCGTGCCTGTGAAGGAAGAAGGGTGAGGGACACATGCTGTCAGCACACATCTGAGGTGATTAATTGTTTGACTAATTGTTGATAGTAACTTGGTATTTTGTTACGCAGTAGATTTGAATTGTGATGAGAATTGTGCAGCTCGCTTCTCACTGCCGTGGCGTGCGGAGTGGTAATCCTCCACCTGTTGTGAGAAGCTGCTCATTTACATAAAGCTTAAATACAGACCTGAATGTGTTGCTGATAGTGTGTGCCTTTTGAAGGATATTGGTTGTAGCTGCTGACTTACCTCACCTTTTCTATCTTTCGCAGAGTCGGTTTGTCGTGTCCACCTGGGGGGTGTTTGGCGGTAAAGTGAGTCCAGAAGCGCCGGGCTTCGATCCTTTTAGGCGCTGGAGAGCGTGCCATCCTTCACTCCACCAGACTGACGCATCTTTTGTTCATACACTTTGTTATGCACCAGAGGGTGGAAAAAATAAATCGTTTTGTTATTGGAACCGCTTTCTGGTTATTTTAGCGCTGGGTTCCGTCAGACGCAGGTCCGCTCCTCAACCCGCGTCGACACATAACAACAGTTTGAAAATGGTTGTAATATGCACTGAAGTTGAACCTTAGTATATTATTACAAAAACATTGAATCCAGTTATGTTTGAAGATACTGATTCTATAAGTAACCACTCAAATATAACATCTCATCTCAAACTACAATGAACAAAAATATAAATGCAACATTTTTGTTTTTTCTCCCATTTTTCATGAGCTGAACCCAAAGATCTCAAACATTTTCTATATACACATAAAGACCATTTCTCTCAAATATTGTTCACAAATCTGTCAATCTGTGATAGTGATCACTTCTCCTTTGCTGGGATAATCCATCCCACCTCACAGGTGTGCCATATCAAGATGCTGATTAGACACCATGATTAGTGCACAGGTGTGCCTTAGACTGCCCACAATAAAAGGCCACTCTGAAAGGTGCAGTTTCATCACACAGCACAATGCCACAGATGTTGCAAGATTTGAGGGAGCGTGCAATTGGCATGCTGACAGCAGGAATGTCAACCAGAGCTGTTGCTCGTGTATTGAATGTTCATGTCTCTACCATAAGCCGTCTCCAAAGGCGTTTCAGAGAATTTGGCAGTACATCCAACCAGCCTCACAACCGCAGACCACGTGTAACCACACCAGCCCAGGACCTCCACATCCAGCATGTTCACCTCCAAGATCGTCTGAGACCAGCCACTCGGACAGCTGCTGAAACAATCGGTTTGCATAACCAAAGAATTTCTGCACAAACTGTCAGAAACCGTCTCAGGGAAGCTCATCTGCATGCTCGTCGTCCTCATCGGAATCTCGACCTGACTCCAGTTTGTCATCGTAACCGACTTGAGTGGGCAAATGCTCACATTCACTGGCGTTTGGCACGTTGGAGAGGTGTTCTCTTCACGGATGAATCCCGGTTCACACTGTTCAGGGCAGATGGCAGACAGCGTGTGTGGCGTTGTGTGGGTGAGCGGTTTTCTGATGTCAATGTTGTGGATCGAGTGGCCCATGGTGGCAGTGGGGTTATGGTATGGGCAGGCCTCTGTTATGGACGAAGAACACAGGTGCATTTTATTGATGGCATTTTGAATGCACAGAGATACCGTGACGAGATCCTGAGGCCCATTGTTGTGCCATACATCCAAGAACATCACCTCATGTTGCAGCAGGATAATGCACGGCCCCATGTTGCAAGGATCTGTACACAATTCTTGGAAGCTGAAAATATCCCAGTTCTTGCATGGCCAGCATACTCACCGGACATGTCACCCATTGAGCATGTTTGTGATGCTCTGGACCGGCGTATATGACAGCGTGTACCAGTTCCTGCCAATATCCAGCAACTTCGCACAGCCATTGAAGAGGAGTGGACCAACATTCCACAGGCCACAATTGACAACCTGATCAACTCTATGAGAAGGAGATGTGTTGCACTGCATGAGGCAAATGGTGGTCACACCAGATACTGACTGGTTTTCTGACCCCCGACCCACCTGTGTAATAATCATGCTGTGTAATCAGCTTCTTGATATGCCACACCTGGATTATCTCAGCAAAGGATAAGTGCTCACTAACACAGATTTAGACAGATTTGTGAACAATATTTGAGAGAAATAGGTCTTTTGTGTATATAGAAAATGTTTGAGTTCAGCTCATGAAAAATGGGAGCAAAAACAAAACTGTTGTGTTTATATTTTTGTTCAGTGTATGTTGAAGTTTCCATTTTTGATCTGCCTCAAAAAAAACACCTGAGACTTAAGTTGATCAGCCAACTTGCATTTACAAGTTAATTATTTTTATTTTTTTTTATTTTAACTAAAAAAAAAAAAAAGGTTACAAAACACTATCTTAGGATCTTGTAATGTCCAGGCTTATTCCATTTAATATGATGGTGGCACATGTCTCAGTTGAAACATTGTTAAGGCGTGTATCCTTTTCTGTCCTTACGCACACATGCAATAGTGCGAACATCACTTCATGATGTCAAAGTGGGAGCCCACGTCATTCTGTGTTATCAAAGAGGGGACTCTTTTCTAGCAATAATGTGATGCTACATGTAAACTCTGTACCGTTACAACACTCAAGGTTACACGAAAGGTTAGCTTCAAGCTTGTGTTTAGTCATATTGAACTTTGTGTTCATTAGTTATTCTAATCTAATATAAAGCACAAATGTAATGATAGTAATGACGTCATATTAAAATGTGATTACCTTAGGTTATTATTTTTACATTTTAAAAATTTCTTTCATATTCATCCATTCTGGAGTGTGAATGTCATGTCATGCCATCCAAGTGGGGCCTCTGTTAACTTTTTTCTCCACTATGCATCAGTACGCATTCCTCTATTGTAAAATGTGTTAAAACCAACAGTGAGTGATTTTAGATTCAAGTTTTGCACATTCACAGCACACATCTGCAGCAACTCAAAGTTAGACTTTGGTGTGTTGTTGAAACAATTTATATCACACCAGTAGAATGATAGCAGTTATAAATTGTCAGTACTTTTAACTTTAGATCATTATTTGTAGAACATTTTTTAAATTTCTTTTATCATTGTCCATTGCGGAGTGTGAACATCGCTCCATACTATCTAAGTGGGATCCCATGTCATTCTGTGCCATCAAACAGGGGACTCTTATCATTCAATACCATCCAAGTATTTTAGTGGACAATTCAAATTTTAAAGAAATTATCATAATCCTAGCAGTTTTATGGTAAATATTGTCCTGGTTTCCTTTTACTTCTTTTTCATAAGTTTTCTTTTTCTTGTACTTTTTTTTTTTGATAGTCCTTTTTTTAGTGTAAAGTTTGAAGCAAGTTAAGATTTCCATTAAAGTTTATATTTCCATACAAAAAAGAATCAAATCATGTCTAAAGAGACGAGATGCTTCAGTAAGTAATGTGTTAAAAAGCCTCTTGCAGACTCAGAAGCTCCCTCAGGCAGCAAGCCATTCAAACAGCAGAGGAATGTGAGGAGTGTGTGAACGACGTGTGTGGAAGGGTTGTTGAAATACCTGCTTTGTGTACGGTGGCACTGCTGAGTGTACATATTTACACACACACACACATGCTGGGCCCCACTTGGCAAAAATGATAAAACTTCACCAGAAGGTTTTAGACATGATTTAAAGCATGACCAAGAGGGGTCCAGAAAAATGTCCACTGTTGGTAATGAGGGCCACACTTGGATAGAAACACAAGTACACACACACAGAGTGACAAATATACACACACACACACACACAGAGTGAGAAATATACACACACACACACAGAGTGAGAAATACACACACACACAGAGTGAGAAATATACACACACACACAGAGTGAGAAATACACACACACACACACACACACAGAGTGATAAATATACACACACACACACACAGAGTGACAAATACACACACACACACACAGAGTGACAAATACACACACACACACACACAGAGTGAGAAATACACACACACACACACACACACACACACACACACACACACACACACACACACACACAGAGTGACAAATATACACACACACACAGAGTGACAAATACACACACACACACACACACACACACACACACACACACACAGAGTGACAAATATACACACACACACACACACAGAGTGACAAATATACACACACACACACACACAGAGTGACAAATACACACACACACACACAGAGTGACAAATACACACACACACATGCTGGGCCCCACTTGGCAAAAATGATAAAACTTCACCAGAAGGTTTTAGACATGATTTAAAGCATGACCAAGAGGGGTCCAGAAAAATGTCCACTGTTGGTAATGAGGGCCACACTTGGATAGAAACACAAGTACACACACACAGAGTGACAAATATACACACACACACACACACACACACACACAGAGTGAGAAATATACACACACACACAGAGTGAGAAATACACACACACACACACACACACAGAGTGATAAATATACACACACACACACACACAGAGTGACAAATATACACACACACACACACACACACACAGAGTGATAAATATACACACACACACACACAGAGTGACAAATACACACACACACACACAGAGTGACAAATACACACACACACACACACACAGAGTGAGAAATATACACACACACACAGAGTGAGAAATACACACACACACACACACACACACACACACACACACACACACACACACACAGAGTGACAAATATACACACACACACAGAGTGACAAATACACACACACACACACACAGAGTGACAAATATACACACACACACACACACACACAGAGTGACAAATACACACACACACATGCTGGGCCCCACTTGGCAAAAATGATAAAACTTCACCAGAAGGTTTTAGACATGATTTAAAGCATGACCAAGAGGGGTCCAGAAAAATGTCCACTGTTGGTAATGAGGGCCACACTTGGATAGAAACACAAGTACACACACACAGAGTGACAAATATACACACACACACACACACACACACACACAGAGTGAGAAATATACACACACACACAGAGTGAGAAATACACACACACACACACACACACAGAGTGATAAATATACACACACACACACACACACACAGAGTGACAAATATACACACACACACACACACACACACAGAGTGATAAATATACACACACACACACACAGAGTGACAAATACACACACACACACACAGAGTGACAAATACACACACACACACACACAGAGTGAGAAATATACACACACACACAGAGTGAGAAATACACACACACACACACACACACACACACACACACACAGAGTGACAAATATACACACACACACAGAGTGACAAATACACACACACACACACACACACACACACACACACACACACACACACACACACACACAGAGTGACAAATATACACACACACACACACACAGAGTGACAAATACACACACACACACACAGAGTGACAAATACACACACACACACACAGAGTGACAAATACACACACACACATGCTGGGCCCCACTTGGCAAAAATGATAAAACTTCACCAGAAGGTTTTAGACATGATTTAAAGCATGACCAAGAGGGGTCCAGAAAAAATGTCCACTGTTGGTAATGAGGGCCACACTTGGATAGAAACACAAGTACACACACACAGAGTGACAAATATACACACACACACACACACACACACACACAGAGTGAGAAATATACACACACACACAGAGTGAGAAATACACACACACACACACACACACACACAGAGTGATAAATATACACACACACACACACACACAGAGTGACAAATATACATACACACACACACACACACACACACACACACACAGAGTGATAAATATACACACACACACACACAGAGTGACAAATACACACACACACACACAGAGTGACAAATACACACACACACACACACACACAGAGTGAGAAATATACACACACACACAGAGTGAGAAATACACACACACACACACACACACACACACACACACACACACACACACAGAGTGACAAATATACACACACACACAGAGTGACAAATACACACACACACACACACACACACACACACACACACACAGAGTGACAAATATACACACACACACACACACAGAGTGACAAATATACACACACACACACACACAGAGTGACAAATACACACACACACACACAGAGTGACAAATACACACACACACACACACAGAGTGAGAAATATACACACACACACAGAGTGAGAAATACACACACACACACACACACACACACACACACACAGAGTGACAAATATACACACACACACACACACACACACAGAGTGACAAATATACACACACACACAGTGAGAAATACACACACACACACACACACACACAGAGTGACAAATATACACACACACACAGAGTGACAAATACACACACACACACACACACACACACACACACACACACAGAGTGACAAATATACACACACACACACACACACACAGAGTGACAAATATACACACACACACACACACAGAGAGTGATAAATATACACACACACACACAGAGTGACAAATACACACACACACACACAGAGTGACAAATACACACACACACACACACAGAGTGAGAAATACACACACACACACACACAGAGTGAGAAATATACACACACACACACAGAGTGAGAAATATACACACACACACACAGTGAGAAATACACAGAGTGACAAATATACACACACACACACACACACAGACAGAGTGAGAAATATATACACACACACACACACACACACACACACACACACAGTGAGAAATACAGAGTGACAAATATACACACACACACACACACACACAGTGACAAATATACACACACACACACACACACACACAGTGACAAATATACACACACACACAGTGAGAAATACACACACAGAGTGACAAATATACACACACACACACAGTGAGAAATATACACACACACACAGAGTGAGAAATACACACACACACACAGAGTGAGAAATACACACACACACACACACAGAGTGAGAAATATACACACACACACAGAGTGAGAAATACACACACACACACACACACACACACACACACAGAGTGAGAAATACACACACACACAGAGTGAGAAATACACACACACACACACACAGAGTGAGAAATATACACACACACACAGAGTGAGAAATACACACACACACACACACACACAGAGTGAGAAATACACACACACACAGAGTGAGAAATACACACACACACACACACACACAGAGTGAGAAATACACACACACACACAGTGAGAAATACACGCACAGAGTGACAAATATACACACACACACACACACACAGTTAGAAATACACACACAGAGTGACAAATATACACACACACACACAGTTAGAAATACACACACACACACACACACAGTGAGAAATACACACACAGAGTGACAAATATATACACACACACACACAGTGAGAAATACACACACAGAGTGACAAACACACACACACAGTGAGAAATACACACACACACACACACACACACACACACACACACACACAGTGAGAAATACACACACAGAGTGACAAATATACACACACACACACACAGTGAGAAATACACACACAGAGTGACAAACACACACACACAGTGAGAAATACACACACAGAGTGACAAACACACACACACAGTGAGAAATACACACACACACACACACACACACACACACACACACACACACACACACACACACACACACACACACACACACACACAGTGAGAAATACACACACAGAGTGACAAATATACACACACACACACAGTGAGAAATACACACACAGAGTGACAAATACACACACACACACACACACACACCCAGAGTGAGAAATACACACACACACACACCCAGAGTGAGAAATACACACACACACCCAGAGTGAGAAATACACACACACACACACCCAGAGTGAGAAATACACACAGGGAGAAATATATATATATACACACACACACACACACACACACACACACACACACACACACACACACACACACACACAGTGAGAAATACACACACAGAGTGACAAATATACACACACACACAGTGAGAAATACACACACAGAGTGACAAATACACACACACACACACACACACACACACACACACACACACACACACACACACACACACACACCCAGAGTGAGAAATACACACACACACACACACACCCAGAGTGAGAAATACACACACACACCCAGAGTGAGAAATACACACACAGAGTGACAAATATACACACACACACACAGTGAGAAATACACACACAGAGTGACAAATACACACACACACACACACACACACACCCAGAGTGAGAAATACACACACACACACACCCAGAGTGAGAAATACACACACACACCCAGAGTGAGAAATACACACACACACACACCCAGAGTGAGAAATACACACAGGGAGAAATATATATATATACACACACACACACACACACACACACACACACACACACACACACACACACACACACACACACACACACAGTGAGAAATACACACACAGAGTGACAAATATACACACACACACAGTGAGAAATACACACACAGAGTGACAAATACACACACACACACACACACACACACACACACACACACACACACACACACACACACACACCCAGAGTGAGAAATACACACACACACACACACACCCAGAGTGAGAAATACACACACACACCCAGAGTGAGAAATACACACACACACACACACACACAGAGTGAGAAATACACACACACACACAGTGAGAAATACACGCACAGAGTGACAAATATACACACACACACACACACACAGTTAGAAATACACACACAGAGTGACAAATATACACACACACACACACAGTTAGAAATACACACACACACACACACACAGTGAGAAATACACACACAGAGTGACAAATATATACACACACACACACAGTGAGAAATACACACACAGAGTGACAAACACACACACACAGTGAGAAATACACACACACACACACACACACACACACACACACACACACAGTGAGAAATACACACACAGAGTGACAAATATACACACACACACACAGTGAGAAATACACACACAGAGTGACAAATACACACACACACACACACACACACCCAGAGTGAGAAATACACACACACACACACCCAGAGTGAGAAATACACACACACACCCAGAGTGAGAAATACACACACACACACACCCAGAGTGAGAAATACACACAGGGAGAAATATATATATATACACACACACACACACACACACACACACACACACACACACACACACACACACACACACACACACACACACACACACACACACACACACACACACACAGTGAGAAATACACACACAGAGTGACAAATATACACACACACACAGTGAGAAATACACACACAGAGTGACAAATACACACACACACACACACACACACACACACACACACACACACACCCAGAGTGAGAAATACACACACACACACACACACCCAGAGTGAGAAATACACACACACACCCAGAGTGAGAAATACACACACACACACACCCAGAGTGAGAAATACACACAGGGAGAAATATATATATATACATACACACACACACACACACACACACACACACACACACACACACACACACACACACACACACACACACACACACACACACACAGGGAGAAATATATAAACAAAGTGAGTAATACACACACACAGGGAGAAATATACACACACACACACACACAGAGTGAGAAATACACACACAAACACACACAGGGAGAAATATATACGCACACACATACAGTGAGAAATATATACACAAAGTGAGTAATACACACACACAGGGAGAAAAATATATACACACACAGAGAGTGAGAAATACACACACAAACACACACAGGGAGAAATATATATATATATACACACACACACACACACACACACACATAGAGTGAGAAATACAGACACACACAGGCACATACGCACAGAGTGAGAAATACACACTGACACACACAGAGGAATAAATACACACACAGGGAGAAATACACACACACGGAGAAAAACACACACAGAGTGAGAAATACACACAGAGTGAGAAATACACACACACACACACACACACACACACACACACACACACACACACACACACACACACACACACACAGAGTGAGAAATACACACAGACACACACACAGAGTGGGAAAGACACACACACAGGGAGAAACACACACACACACACACAGGGAGAAAACACACACACACACACACAGGGAGAAAAACACACACACACACAGGAAGAAAACACACACACACGGAGAAAAACACACACACACACAGACAGGGAGAAATATACACACACAGGGAGAAATACACACACACACACACACACACACACACACACACACACACACACACACACACACACACACAGGGAGAAATATATACACAAAGTGAGTAATACACACACACAGGGAGAAAAATATATACACACACAGAGTGAGAAATACACACACAAACACACACAGGGAGAAATATATATATATATATACACACACACAAACACACACAGGGAGAAATATATATATATATATACACACACACACACACACACACACAGGGAGAAATATATACACAAAGTGAGTAATACACACACACAGGGAGAAAAATATATACACACACAGAGTGCGAAATACACACACAAACACACACAGGGAGAAATATATATATACACACACACACACACACACACACACAAACACACACACAGAGTGAGAAATACACACACACACACACACACACACACAGGCACATACGCACAGAGTGAGAAATACACACTGACACACACAGAGGAATAAATACACACACAGGGAGAAATACACACACACGGAGAAAAACACACACAGTGAGAAATACACACAGAGTGAGAAATACACACACACACAGAGTGAGAAATACACACAGACACACACACAGAGTGGGAAAGACACACACACAGGGAGAAACACACACACACACACAGGGAGAAAAACACACACACACAGGAAGAAAAACACACACACACACACACGGAGAAAAACACACACACACAGACAGGGAGAAATATACACACAGGGAGAAATACACACACACACACACACACACACACACACACAGAGTGAGAAATACACACACACACACACACACAGGCACATACGCACAGAGTGAGAAATACACACTGACACACACAGAGGAATAAATACACACACAGGGAGAAATACACACACACACGGAGAAAAACACACACACAGTGAGAAATACACACAGAGTGAGAAATACACACACACACACACACAGAGTGAGAAATACACACAGACACACACACAGAGTGGGAAAGACACACACACAGGGAGAAACACACACACACACACACACAGGGAGAAAAACACACACACACAGGAAGAAAAACACACACACACACACACGGAGAAAAACACACACACACACACACAGACAGGGAGAAATATACACACAGGGAGAAATATACACACACACACACACAGGGAGAAATACACACACACACACACACACACACACAGGGAGAAATACACACACACACACACACAGACAGGGAGAAATATACACACAGGGAGAAATATACACACACACACACACAGGGAGAAATACACACACACACACACACACACAGGGAGAAATACACACACACACACACACACACACACAGGGAGAAACACACCCACACACAGGGAGAAATACACCCACACACAGGGAGAAATCTATACACACACAGAGTGAGAAATACACACACACAGGGAGAAATACACACACACACACACACACACTGAGGAAGAAATACACACACAGAGGAATAAATACACACACAGGGAGACATACACACACACTGAGAAAAACACACACACACACACACACAGAGAAAAACACACACACACACACAGACACACTCAGGGAGAAATACACACACACACACAGAGGAAGAAATACACACACACACACACACACACACAGGGAGAAATACACACACACACACACACACACACACAGGGAGAAATACACACACACACACACACACACACACACACACACACAGGGAGAAATACACACACACACACACACACACACACACACACACACACACACACGGAGTGAAATACACACACACACACACACACACAGGGAGAAATACACACACACACACAGGGTGAAATACACACACACACACAGGGTGAAATACACACACAGAGTGAGAAATACACACACACACACACAGAGTGAGAAATACACACATACAGGCACATACACACAGAGTGAGAAATACACTCAGACACACACACAGAGACACACAGGGAGAAATATACACACACAGACAGAGTGAGAAATACACACAGACACACACACACACACACACTCAGGGAGAAATACACACACATACACACACAGAGGAAGAAATACACACACACACACACAGGGAGAAATACACACACACACACACACACACACACAGGGAGAAATGCACGCATGCACACACACACATGCACACAGACACAGAGAAATACACACACACATACGCACACACACATACACATACACACAGGGAGAAATACACACACACACAGGGTGAAATACACACACACACACACACACACACACACACACACACACACACACACAGAGTGAGAAATACACACATACAGGCACATACACACAGAGTGAGAAATACACTCAGACACACACACACACAGGGAGAAATGCACGCATGCACACACACACATGCACACAGACACAGAGAAATACACACACACATACGCACACACACATACACATACACACAGGGAGAAATACACACACACACACAGGGTGAAATACACACACACACACACACACACACAGGGTGAAATACACACACACACACAGAGTGAGAAATACACTCAAGACACACACACACACACAGGGAGAAATACACACAGACACAGACACACACACACACACACTCTGTTCCACCAACATGTGGCCCCGGTACAAACAATCATGTGACAGCACAAGTGGACGTGATGGTCTAGTGGTCAAGCGTTGGGTTTGAGACCAGAGGATCCTCGGTTCAAATCCCCGCCTGACTGGAAAATCACTAAGGCCCTTGGGCATGGTCCTTAATGCCCTAGTTGCTCCCGGTGTGTAGTGAGCGCCTTGTATGTCGGCACCCTGACATCGTGGTGAATGTGAGGCATTATTGTAAAGCACATTGAGCGCAGATGGAAAAGCGTGATATAAATGCACTCCATTTAACATTTGCTAATAAACAGAGCAATTAAATGTTAACAAGGTCACAGAAAGACGTGGTAACCATGGCAACAGGTAAAAAGCAGACTGGTGGTCTGCCTGAGCAGTCAGTCAGGCTGTTGCCTCATGAACACTTCTCTTTCTGTGCAGCTCGGGTCTGAGAGGACAGTGTTTCAGGCTGAGAGTCCCGAACAAAGACCCTCTGACCCACTGCTACCCACCGCAACAGGTTTTTATGTTACGGTTTTAATCCCTGTGGAAACCAGATCTGCTGACTTACCGTCTGATCAACCTTCTCTTGCTGCTGGACGGCGCTCTGTATCTGAGTCCGGAGAATCAGGACCTCCTCCTTGCGGGCGTCCAGCTCCTCGTTGGCTGCCTTCAGCTGACTGAGCAGCAGGTGGTAGCTCTCCTGCAGGTCGTTGGAGGAGCTGCTCTGGGTCGCTCGCTCTGCGATGGTCTTCCTCAACTCGTTCAAGTCATTTTTAAGTTTTTTGTTTTCCGTTTCCAGCTCCTCTCTCTGCAGGAAGACAGGACAACAGGTCAGGATGACCAACCCTGGTGCCGCAACTCATAGGTCACGTCCCGTGAGCAGTGTGCTGCAGGAGCAGACAGAAAACCAGGTCCACCACCCCTCACTGTGAACCTGGTCCTCCTCGTGGCAACAGGCTCAAAGAAACCAGCCATGAACATGAAGGATTTGTTCAGTTCTGTGCCTCTAGCTGAGCGACAATATGAAACAAGCTGCTTATATCTTTAAGTGTAACTCTATCCTCATCTGCTAAGCGGGTCCAGGGGCTGAAGCCCCCAGCATGCCTGGAAGTGGTGCATTTTTTAGTGATTTTACACTTTATGATTTTCACTGCTCTGAAGGTTCGATTTCTGGAGTTTTCAGAGAATATATCTGCTGAAGTAGGTTGGTACTCGATTGAATGATTTATCCCTCACAGGAGATTATCACCTGACACATGTCCATCCTTCTCTCATTTATTGGCAGTACATCATTAAAACTTTCTGTGTAGGCTCTCAGTGGTCAGGTGGTTTCCATAGTAGAGAAGCTTGAATCTTCGACTGGACTGGGTTGCTTGACGTGAGGACATTTCGCTTCAAATCGCTGAAGCTTCCTCAGCTAAAATTCTTGCTCTGGTAGTCTGACTTCTGTCTGACTCTTGTAGAGAAGAATAAACAGAAGTCACAAAAGCTGGAGTTTTTAACCTAACCAGACCCCTCCTACTGAGAGGCAGACTGCTATAGGCTAGTGACTAAACAATAGCTCTAATTAGCACCTATTGTGCTCTAGTTAGCACCCTCCTAATGACAGGGCAGCTGTCCCTCCTAATGATGGGACGGACGCCTCACCTGACAGCTCCCCTGACGCCTCTCCTGATGACGTGAATGACTCATTACCATGAACAAAAGACTGAAACTGCTTTGACCTGAGTACCCCATTGTAAACTGGGGACAAAGCGTGTCTCAGACCCCCTCCCCGGTTAAGGCTGGGTTTCAACTGTTTCACAAAGAATGCCTCCTTGACCCCTCTCTCAAACCATTTCTTCTCTCTGGCTAAGATTTTAACTTCCTTGTCCTCAAACGTGTGGTTAGTGTCTTTAAGGTGGAGATGAACTGCAGACTGAGGTCCACTGGCGCCCTCTCTGCGGTGCTGATATAGCCTTTTGTGTAAAGGTTGCTTAGTCTCACCTATGTAGTGTTCGTACATCTGATAGAATACACTACATTGCTCTGTTTGTAACTAGGGATCCTGTCCTTAGGGTGAACTAATTTCTGTCTCAAGGTGTTAACCGGTTTAAAGTAAACTGGGATTTTGTGCTGTCTGAAGATCCTCTTTAGTTTTTCCCCTACTCCTGCTAAATAAGGGAGAGACACTCCTCTTCTTCTTGTCTCCGTCTCCTGTCTATCTGGTTTAAAACTCCAGCTTTTGTGGCTTCTCTTTATTCTTCTCTACAAGAGACAAGACAGAAGTCAGACCACCAGAGCAAGAATTTTATCTGAGGAAGCTTCTGTGATTTGATGCGAAACGTCCTCACGTCAAGCAACCCAGTCCAGTCGAAGATTCAAGCTTCTCTACTATCATTAAAAGTTCCTTTCTTATTCAACTCAAAACGTGTCCAACTTGCAAACAAAATACTATGAATAATACTACACACACAACCATCAATATTATAAAAGACAAGTGGTCTCTGTCTGTGTGTGTGTGTGTGTGTGTGTAGCTTCGATCACGCAGAAACCAGAGAGAGCCGACAGGTGCCGTTTGGTGTGTTTATGTATTTTGGGTCAGGGATAAACGCTGTGAAAACAGAAAGTTGATAGGACAAATATTTTTGGAAAAATTAGCAATTTTAGCTAAACATTAAAGTAGACCTGCATTGAAATAAATGTGGTCAGATTTCAGAAAGAAATAGCTGATATGTATTTATAAGACCCTTGTGAATGCAGTAAAGTAAATCTGTAAACCCAAATTTGTAATTCAGCGGAGAAATATTCGTTTAAAAATGACAAATTTGCAGCTAACATTTAGCCCTCTGTGAAAACAGTTTGTACATCCGGATCATTTCCATGTCGGTGACAAGACGACGCGTTCCCGCCTTCAGTCGGGGGAGGTGATGGTCTAGTGGTTAAGGTGTTGGGCTTGAGTCCAGAAGATCATGGGTTCAAATCCCCGCCTGACTGGAAAATCACCTTTAATCCCCTATTGCTCCCGGTGTGTAGTGAGCGCCTTGTATGGCAGCACCCTGACATCGTGGTGAATGTGAGGCATTATTGTAAAGCGCTTTGAGCGTCTGATACAGATGGAAAAGCGCTATATAAATGCAGTCCATTTACCAATTCAGTCCGATCCCGCATTGAAATTGATTTTATCTCTTAGTAATGTTACTGTTATACACATCCTGGTTTCAACATCCAAAAGTAAGCTGCAATGAATGTGAGATACAGCTCTGCTTGCTCAGATCCGGGGATCAGATCAGCGGCGGCATCGACAGCGGGCGACATTATTCCCCGATGCCTCGCTCTCACTGCCCCCGATACGCTTACAGAGTGCATGCGCTCGTTAAATGCCGCCACGGCACTCACTCCCCCGTGTCTGCTGTGCAGCCAGCACCACCTCTCTGTCTACTGAATGGAGTTGCAGCCAACTTGGCACAAGTCCAGAGACTACGCTCTTCGTTTTAATGCAGAGCGCGCGGTGACACCTGTTGCTCACAAGGACAGACTTCTTGCTGCAAAATCCGCAGCACCGCACGTCTCGGTAATCGAAGCCGCAGAGCTCCGTGGCCGCTGAGAGAGGTTTATATATTTTTAATGACTTGAATTCTTTGCGGGTCTCGCCTCCGTAGCCCGCGACGGTACACCGGAGGTGAAAGACAGTAGATTTTCAATGTGACACCACTCAATCAAACAAGCGTATGAAAAAGTCCACAAAAATAATTTTCAAGCACAAATAAAAGAAATGTGTACTCACCAAACGTACCGCAAGACAATATGAAGTTTTAAAAAGTAGATCCTTCCGTATAAGACAAGAAAAAGGTGCAGATGCAAACTGACGTAAATCCACAAATTACAGTTGGCGCGCGCAATGCATGCTGGGAGAGGGTCTTGTCCCTGACGTCTCGGCAGCGTCCATGATGAGAGGGACAATTTGCGGAGGGCTAAATGTTAGCTGTAAATTTGTCATTTTCAAATGAAGATTTCTCCGTTGAAGGACAGATCTGGGCTTGTAGATTTACTTTACTACATTCAGAAGGATGTTATGTGTAAATATAAGTCATTTTTTGGTCCAAAGATCTGACTGCATTTATTTCAATGCAGGTCTACTTTAAACAATGGATGTTGTGCTGCAATGCACCATGGAAGTTTGGGGTTATTGTGTTTCATGTTAGCTTAACAGTGTTGTTGATTTATTGTGTTTTTGTAGTTCAGTTGGTTTAGTCAGTTTAGTTAAGTGTTGTGTTGCTGTTACCATGAGTGACAAGAGTACTGCTTTTGACGTTTTCCGCCACCGTCTCTGTTTGTGTGTGTGTTAACCTCAACCTAACCCTACCGCCACTACCCAGCATTCAACTTGCTCATGAACAAACTGGACCATCTCACAGCCAGAGTGACGTTCCGGCTCAGCATCAGGGACTGTAATCATTTCTGTGTTTCTGACACACGGTTCAGAGGCGGTGAAGTGCGTTTCCTGGTCAACAATACATGAGGCAACTCTCCAAATGTAGCAATAGTCTTCCGTTCCTACTCCCCTCACCATCATGTCATAGGTGCAATTGGCAAAGGACAAAAAAGCAGGAAAATATGCGGTGCACCTACTATGACGCAGGGACACCCCCCAACACACACACACACACACACACACACACACACACACACACACACACACACACACACACACACACACACACACACACACACACACACACACACAGTATTGTTACTTAAATACATTGAATAAAACAGAGTGCAAACAGTGCACATCAAATTGACCCTGGGTCAGCTATCAGCAGTTGTTGTTGTTCATTCGGCTGCCCCCGGTTTTGTTCGGGGTCACCACTGTGGATACAGCCAGATCCGCATTGGTAATTGGCACAAGTTTTATGCCGGATGCCCTTCCTGACGCAACTCCAGTTTCACCTGGAGAAACACTCACAGCCGCTGGTGTTCCAAAGAGGTCTTCCATCCAAGTACTAACCAGATCCTGCTCTGCTTAGCTTCTGAGATCTGATGGGATCAGGCTGACACAGAGCAGACCAGCTGCGTCAGCAGTGTTGGGATGGATTCATTTAGGAGTCAGCAAGACCTCATTTAGGTCATTCTTTTGATTGATTAGGGATGGAGACAGCATTGATGTGGGTTCCAGTGCATACAGGTACCCCAACAAGAAGAAGGTGGATTAGGTTGGCCGAAAAACTGTGACCAAAACTAAGTGACAACAGTAAAACCGCCGGGAGCAGAAGACTGACGGTTGGCATTTCAACAGCTAGTAGAGTGACAGATTCAGGAAAGAGTTGGAGAAGAAACAGGTGGAAAAGAAAGGATGAAGTCACTGTTGGTAGATAAGAACTGGTCGTAGTGTGTTGAACAGTTCTTTCTCTCTTCCTCCTAGTAAAGCACCAGGATGGACTATGTTTGGAATGTCCACAGCTAGAGACAGAGCAGCGTGTCCTCACATACTGTAATAAATATTCCACAGAAAGGTGAGAGCCTCCCTCAGAATTTAGAAGTACAGACCTGAAAGAAGTTTCTGAGGAAGTATTTCAGACATAAGGTCCAAGTGGGAGGGGGAAGTGTTGGCTTTTAAATACATGAAGACACTGGACTCATGGAGAGGATTTAGTGCTGCAATAACGGACTGATGCAGCAGGTGGCAGCAATGCAACAGTAAGGATGCCGGCTGCCGATAAATACCACAGAAGAAGGGAGAACTACAAAAGAGAACTTCATCATGGCTTGACTTTGCAAACAAAGATTTATGAAGGACGTCAGTGCCTGTTGCAGGCTTGCTGGTGGCTGACTAGTCCAATGCGGGACAGACAGACCCGGCCACAGCAGCTGCAAGGGAAGGTCTTATCAGGGTTGTGTGGTGTTGAGACCTCACGGTTCTTTCTTCTTCTTCTCTTTTCTTCGATGCCATCTCTGCGTGAACTTTCGAAGGAGTAGACTGCTTGGTTGACACGGTGTCTCCAGGCGTCCCGGTCAGCAGCAATAGAGGACAACTGGCGGTGGTCGATCTGACAGGAGGCGAGGGTCTTTTTTAGGCAATATTTGTAGTGCTTCTTTGGAGCCCCTACGTTCCGGTGGCCAGTGGACAGCTCTCCGTACATTGCAATCTTGGGTAGGCGATGGTCTTCCATTCTGGAGACGTGTCCAGCCCAGCGTAACTGTATTCTCAAGAGCATTGTCTCAATGCTGATGATCCCAGTCTGCTCCAAAACTTCATTGTTTGTAATGATGTCACTCCAATGGATGTTGAGGATGGAGCAGAGACAGCGCTTTTGTAGTTGGTGGTGCTGACAGCGCCACCAACTACAAAAGAGAACTATAAAATAAACAAAATACAACTTAAAATAAACTTAAACAAAATAAACTTCTACCACAACACGTCCAGAACCTGTTAACATGAGGGGCCCCAGTTCTAATTTATGAGGAACATTATTATTTCAGAAATCAAAGATTCAGACTACCATAAAAAGTCATTGTGTTTCTGTTAAAGATGGTAACATTTGGAATAACTGCCAGGATAACATAAAATCACTCGGTACTTTGGTTGGCTTTAAAAGGCTCTACAAAAACTATCTGATTACTTGCTAGAGTACGTTAAATTAGGTTTGTTGATTTGGTTTTGTTTTTGGTGCACTGCTGTTTGCATGTTTCTGTTTTTGAAGTTTTAGTTCAGGGATCAATGTATACTATGCATTAGTTATGATGAGTATATGTATAACTTTATATACATATGTATAAGTTTTATTTTTGGTTAAGGGGGAGGGGGCATTTACAAGCTTTTACTTCTGCCTACACACTTTCGGGCACATTGGTGCGTTGTTGGATTATTTTCTTTCTTTGTTGTATGTTTTTTGCTGTTTTGGATCTGTGTGTGCCAAATAAATTCATTCATTCATTCAAATTCATTCATGTCAATTCTGAGGCCACACCCCTGACACCGGAATATAAACCCAGGAGGTGAAGTGCGGGTCGGCCCAGTCTGAGGCGGTGCTGCAGGAGGCAGACTGCAGAACGCTTCAGCTCAGTGCTTCTGCTCAGGTAGTGCTGGCGAGTTTCTGAATGTAGTTGTCAACTTTGTTCACACCTGATCATTCCCAGAGGGTTTCCAACCAGAAACAAGCCTGAGCTGCAGTAAACAGCCTCAGTGGCACCACAAAGAAGGACTCAGTAACGGTGGGGTGCTACAAGGCACGGCGTGCAGCGAAAGAGGCAAAACGCAGACATCGGGAACACGTAGGGTCTTAATTCCATCTTGACCAATGCCATACACGGTCTGCACACTGACGAATAAGGTAATAATAATATCACCACGCTGTCTGATGTTTTACGCGCACTGTACCAGACCGGCGCGGTGAAGAATGAGCTAAGCCACACAATGAGGTCATCGATTTACAAATCGATTTATGCTTCTATCCTCAATTGGTGGTCATGAATTTTGGGGAATGACCAAACACAAGGCCCTGCTGATGAGATTCCTCCCTCGGGTACCTGGTGAGGGTGACCCCAGGTCATCTACCCTGGAGAGGTCTTCCATGCACCTCCAACTTGGAGGAGACCCCGAATATGCTGGAAAGATTATATTCCCCAGATATCTTGGGGACACCTTGGGATCCGCCAGGAAGAGTGACAGGACTTGGCTGGGGATAGGGAGGTGCAGAATGAGCTGTTTGGTCTACTGCCACCATGACCCTGACCCAGACGAGCGTCAGAAAAATGAATGAATGAGTGAATGGTGTGTGAGCTGACTTCACTGATGACCTGGAAGCACTCTGCAGCAGGTTTGGCATGTGAGAGAGAACTGAAGGCGCTCAGAGTGCAGCGTCGTACCTTCAGATTGCTGTACGTCATGTCCATATGCTCTTGCTCAGAGATGGAGCTCTTGGACTCGAGGCCCTGAAAGGAATGAACAGAAAGCAGTGAGACCACACAGATCTGCAGGTGGAGGATGGTGGAGGCGGCGTTCATCAGTCATGTCTGACACCTTGTGTTTGCTCAGCTCCTCAAGCTTGTCAATATTTGCTTGCAGTTTCTTCCTCTCCTGTTCCAACTCTCGGACCCGCTTCTGGAGTTTCATGAACAGACTGATGTCCATTGCTGCCTTTTCCAGTCCCATCTCCTGCAGGTGGAAGACAAAGCAGCCTTTAAAAACACCATCCTGCTGTGCCGGGTGCTCTCACTTAGACAGCACCACAGCGTCACCTCCACCAGCTGAACGGCATCCTCCGTGTCTCCAACCTCCGACATGGACACCGACGGATAGTTGGAGTCAGACTCCAGGCTGCTCTGGTTGGATGGATTCCTCCTGTGTCCAGGGGGCAGCTGCAGGAAGAGGGAAGGCAGCACGTTACTTCTATCACACAGACCACTCCAAAACATTGATCGTAATAATTTAAGATTCTTCAAATCGCTTGTAACCTGGACAATCTTACTCCAGGTGGCCTGTCAGCAAACAGTAACTTGGTCACGTGGCCCGTCAGCGTACAGTAACTTGGTCACTTGGTCTGTTTAAGCATTTCATTAGTCTTAAACGTTTAATAGGTTCTCGGCTTTAAGCCTTAATGCGAAATTATCACATGAGCCATTTAGGAATTACAGTACAGTTCCTCAACCTTCAGACCACAAGTACGTCAGACCACTGGGCAACAAGAAGACTAGTCAGGATAGTTACCAAGACCCCGAGACAAAGATTTTCATCAACAGATTAAAGTCACCCCACAAGTCTTCTAGCAAACTGCGGCTGAAACGCCTCATCTTGTTTTTACAAAAATCCTTCTCTGTACCACCATGAAGCTGTACAACTGGAGATGTGACAGACAAAAGCTGCACTCTGCAGAGTTTCTCTAATCACAGCCACAGAATGCGATAGCTCCTTCAGAGGGCGTCTTGGTGGCTTCCCTCGCCAGCCTCCTCCTTGCACAGTCATGCAGTTTTTGAGAACTGCCACACATCAGCTTATTATAATTAATGACTGTTTTAATCAGTTCTAATTCGTACAACAAGCGGCTGCACTGTTTTGCTATTTTATGATGTTGTGGTGGCTTTTCTAAACAGTCGCAGTGCAAGTTGTGTTGGTTTGAGCTGGTTTTTGGTTTTTGCATGAAAATTACAAAAGTAGCTGCAATCACTTTTTTAATTTTGCATTGGAAATGAAAGGGATGTAGTTTCAGTGAGACACTTTATTTGTCAGTGACAGTTTGTCTTTCATAAAGACAGCATCCTTGTGTCCATCTGTGACATACGTAACATCATCACGCAGATTTCATGGAACTCACATTGATTCTTTAACTTCTTGTAACATATCTGGATGCAACAGGGATCTCATAGATCTGTGCTTTTTTCCCCATAAAATAAAAAGGTTCCCAAACTCAAACCTTTGGCTATAAAATAATCTGAATAGAAGATATTTATTTATCACAAAGTTTCAGCAGAATAAAATGACGTCTATTTAACAGTAATTTGCTTATTCGAGAGAGTTTGTCAAGTGTCAGCGTGAGCCAAAATAAAGGAAAGTCGGGCCACACACCGGGCTGCGCTAACATGCATTCGATTCACAGCCACAGCGAGACAGAAGGAAGAAAGTTTTACTGCATTTATTTGTGTTTTGTCATGACTAAATCATAAAACATGCTGTGTGTCTGACTCACAGTTTGGCTGAAGTGTGGATGATCACATTGTCAGATTGCCGTGTGCTTGGTGTCATCGCTTTTTCACTCGCTCTGACTGAAATATTCTCTGTGCAGCTGGGGTGGGAGGAATGCAGCCAAACTCCCATGATGGAGCTCAGCTCTGCACAGTGCTCTCGCAGTCACAACAGTCTGCTCTAAGCAGAATCCACACCTGTGGACTTTACATGCCATTCATACTGCACCCCCGGGACCCTATGTGAATTTAAAATTAGGGATGGGGTCGATCAGATCCAATATCTGTATCGGGTTCTAATACCAACGTAACTCATGGATCGGAACTTTGCGATACAACCTGTGGAGTTTTCTGATCCAGGAGCAACGTCTATTGTTTTTTTCTATTCCTGCTGAAACGTCTCCAGAAGGGACTCCCTGCTGGCTGCAAAGTGCGGAAGGGACCTCTCGAATGGAGGCGCACGCCTCAATGGGACACGTCTTCGTTCAGGAAATCACAGCCAGTGAGCAGACATACAATTTAGATTTAGGCTGTTAGTGACCATCCGATGATCCACAGGGATTACTTTGTGCACTTCTGTGACTGGTTTCAAAGTATACGGCATTCGCAGCAAACAGCTACAGAGACTGCTGAAAACAAAGTACTTGTGAGTACTCAGGTGCCTCTGACAGCGCTGATGTAGCTATGTGAGACCCTGAGTTCTTTGGGTCTGTCCTGAATCAATGAGACTTTGTTACAAAAAGGACAGTTTAATTCATTTCATGTAAAGGTATTCATACCAGATCTGGGGTTCTCACTGTCCCAAAGTCACGCAGGAGCTCGTTCAGGAAAGAGACCTCAAACACAGTTTACAGTAAGGTTTTATAGACATCTATTGACATCATTGATAAAGGAGTGATCCTCCCATATGTGTGCTCACGTGATCAAAAAATGCCATGTCATGTTTAGGCCATGTGGCTAACTAGGTCAGACTTTAAAGATGCAAAAGCAGGGCCTTGTGTTCGTGGAACCGCTGCCTGCTGTTTATGTTTTTTTCACATGATAACAAGATCATGAAAGATGCTTAGCTTTTACAAGATATACTTTTGGTGCAGACAAATATCTTAACAAGAGTACAGTAACTTATTGTGCAGATATCAGGAACATATTGACCCAGTGGGTCATCGCTCTTACCCTCACATAACCCCAACAGAAATGCAACAACTTATTAACATGGGTTTAGAGAGTCTGAAATCAATTATTTTATATGACATGTATTTCTAAGGTATTTATTAACAGCTATTAGAAGCGTCCCAGCGTGCGCTTCAATGGAATGTAGCTGATCCTGTTAAGAACTGAGGCACAGATTAATTCCAAAGTTTCCATAAGTGTGATGTCGTGTTGTGATGACTCATTTTTAAGTGAAAACTGTTCATTTTGATGCAGTCACAGTAAAAGCAGCAGCTCTGGGAAGGTTTTGTGCACCTGCACGGCCGCGAGTCACAAACACAGCCTGTTAACATCATAACAAAACACTTATAAGTGTTGTACGTTACTTTGAAAAATCTTAAAAAGAAAACTACATCTGTGTGATCACACAGATCTGATCACATCTGTGCATTTCACGTCCATGTTCACAGCGGCAATAAACAGCTGAGTCATGCGCATTAAAACAGTTTCCTACACACACATCAAGATCCAAATTCCCACAGACTCTCTCAGCTTCACTGAAGAGAACACACAGCAAAAGAGGAAAGAACTGAACCCAGTTGTAATGTTTTCCAAATGTAAAGTTGACACCATCAAATGCAGCCCCACACATGCATCGTGTGCCCGATCGCCACTTGGAGAACATGTGCAGGTTCACTACAAGTCCTCACATGGATCGCCAGCTAGAGAACATGTGCAGGTTCACTACAAGTCCTCATTTATGAATCGCGCTCAATTGCCGGCCAAAGAATAATGTCCGACGGCAGCTCCACCTTCAGCTCAAGTTCTGTCATGGTTGTGGCATGTAATAGAAAGTCCATTATCTCCTGAAAATGATGTATTCTGACTTTTTGCAATGTTTCAAATAGATCTGCGTGTCCAGGCAGTCTGTTAAAACAGCGTGGTGGAGACAGTCCACATCATCATCACACTAGCAGCAAACCAGCCTCCTCTGACAGAAACAGCAGCATCACCACAATTAGGTTACAAAATCCGACAGATTCTGAAAAAGTTAAGATTTTGAGGTGAAGTGTGTCGTCTCCTCTGTCAATCTGAGCATCACATTCAAAGAAAAGCTCTGAAGCTTCGTTACCGGACAGAACTGCATTTGTTTCGCTCTCTCTGTCAGCCAACGGGATCTTTCTGGTCTGTCTAACACTCGGAGGTCCAAGCTTTTCTCTTCTACCTGTAAAGCCCACGGAGAGTCAAATGACCCTGGCTAGCTGACTTGGCTAGCCACATTCTTGTGTTTGCATATTTGCTGTCTGTGTGTTCTGAGACTTCCTTGTTTACATAACAGAAGTAGCTCTCCACAGGGGATCTTGGAGTCATTTGACTATCCGTGGACTTTAGAGGTAGATTGGTCACTTGACCAGACCTTGGCCTTCTGGGTGCTAAAATGTACGTCACACGCCGAGAATTGAAGAGTGAGACGTTTTCCGGAAATGCACCTGTTAACCTGCTCAGAGAGAACAATAAAAAACATCAGAGACCACAAATTATGAGCGCTGAGAGACTTACAGTCATCAACACTTTGATGTTGCATTGCTAACTGGGATGTTAAAAAATGCGCGGCATGTCCTTTAACCCTCTGGGGCCGATGTTGTCATATACAACAGCTGAGTACAAGTTTTACTAAATTATAAATAACTTTTTAATGATATGAGATAGAAACTTACTCTTTTTTTTGCTGAAAAGTTAACTCTGCGGACTTTCGAGCCAGTTGTCCACCATGTTTGTACTCCTCATAGAAGCTGTGTGATGACGTGCGCAATGTGAGTGTCCAATCGGAATTGGTTCACTGTTACATGGTTTTTCCAATAGACCCTGTGCAAATGATGTCACGAAACTTCCGTTCCGCCTTGTTGGGGGACAAACAAGACGCGCACACTACAGATGCACACTAGCTAGCTGAAGATATTTGCGATAAAATGCCGAGTTTTTGTGGTATAATCAGCTGTAGTAATCGTAAGAACAGGGAAACTAATCACAGTTTCTTCAGGTTACCGGCAATTATCGAGCATCAAGGAGAAAATACGCGAGAATTGTCTTCAAAGAGGCGAGCAATCTGGCTAGCACGGATAGCCAGAAGTGACCTTACATCCGAGTCCAGTTTGGCCAATCTACGGATCTGTTCGGATCATTTCATTAAAGGTCAGTCTCCCTATTTAACTAGTGTGTTTCATGTACAGTATTTATTTCACTTATAAATCCTAGAATATGCAAAATTGTCATAATATCTACATGCAGTTGAGTAACCACACTGCGTGTGTGCGTGTGCTTTTTAATGTGTTTTTAATGTGTTTGGTGCTCGCTTTTTTTCCGAGTGTTTGGCGCGTGTGTGCGTGTGCTTTTTAATGTGTTTTTAATGTGTTTGGTGCTCGCTTTTTTTCCGAGTGTTTGGCGCATGTGTGCGTGTGCTTTTTAATGTGTTTTTAATGTGTTTGGCATGTGCTTTTTTCCCGAGTGTTTGGCGCGTGTGTGCGTGTGCTTTAATGTGTTTTTAATGTGTTTGGTGCGCGCTTTTTTCCGAGTGTTTGGCGCGTGTGTGCGTGTGCTTTAATGTGTTTTTAATGTGTTTGGTGCACAGTTTTTTCCGAGTGTTTGGCGCGTGTGTGCGTGTGCTTTAATGTGTTTTTAATGTGTTTGGTGCACACTTTTTTCCGAGTGTTTGGCGCATGTGTGCTTTAATGTGTTTTTAATGTGTTTGGTGCACACTTTTTTCCGAGTGTTTGGCGCATGTGTGCTTTAATGTGTTTTTAATGTGTTTGGTGCACAGTTTTTTCCGAGTGTTTGGCGCGTGTGTGCGTGTGCTTTAATGTGTTTTTAATGTGTTTGGTGCACACTTTTTTCCGAGTGTTTGGAGCGTGTGTGCGTGTGCTTTAATGTGTTTTTAATGTGTTTGGTGCACACTTTTTTCCGAGTGTTTGGCGCATGTGTGCTTTTTAATGTGTTTGGTGCGCGCTTTTTTCCGCGTGTTTGGCGCGTGTGTGTGTGTGCTTTTTAATGTGTTTGGTGCGCACTTTTTTCCGCGTGTTTGGCGCGTGTGTGCGTGTGCTTTTTAATGTGTTTGGTGCGCGCTTTTTTCCGCGTGTTTGGCGCGTGTGTGCGTGTGCTTTTTAATGTGTTTGGTGCGCGCTTTTTTCCGAGTGTTTGGCGCGTGTGTGCGTGTGCTTTAATGTGTTTTTAATGTGTTTGGTGCACACTTTTTTCCGAGTGTTTGGCGCGTGTGTGCGTGTGCTTTAATGTGTTTTTAATGTGTTTGGTGCACACTTTTTTCCGAGTGTTTGGCGCGTGTGTGCTTTAATGTGTTTGGTGCACACTTTTTTCCGAGTGTTTGGCGCGTGTGTGCTTTAATGTGTTTTTAATGTGTTTGGTGCACACTTTTTTCCGAGTGTTTGGCACGTGTGTGCGTGTGCTTTAATGTGTTTTTAATGTGTTTGGTGCACACTTTTTTCCGAGTGTTTGGCGCGTGTGTGCTTTAATGTGTTTGGTGCACACTTTTTTCCGAGTGTTTGGCGCGTGTGTGCGTGTGCTTTAATGTGTTTTTAATGTGTTTGGTGCACACTTTTTTCCGAGTGTTTGGCGCATGTGTGCTTTTTAATGTGTTTGGTGCGCGCTTTTTTCCGCGTGTTTGGCGCGTGTGTGCGTGTGCTTTTTAATGTGTTTGGTGCGCACTTTTTTTCCGCGTGTTTGGCGCGTGTGTGCGTGTGCTTTTTAATGTGTTTGGTGCGCGCTTTTTTCCGCGTGTTTGGCGCGTGTGTGCATGTGCTTTTTAATGTGTTTGGTGCGCGCTTTTTTTCGAGTGATTTTCAACTTTTCTTTGTATGTAACTTTATCCTCCGTGCGTAAATTAGCTTGATATTCACTCTCTTCAACGCTTCTTTCTACATTGTCCGCCATGTTGGAGTGTTTGCTTGTCTTCCAACATGGTGGGGGGGCGGTACCCAGTGACGTTATTGCACAGGGTCTATATCCAATCGTAGGGCAGCGCAGCCTCACATGGTATCCCAAAGATTGTTAGGAGCAGTGATATGTTACTCTTAGGGATGTGAATGCTGTCTGAATAGCCTTCTGGCTGCTGGCTCCATGTGTAAAAGCACAGCGTTGCGCATATGAATAAAGTGATCAGCATAAGAGGGTCTCATACAACCTCATGTGGTCGACCAAAGAGTGTCACTGCAAGCAATCCAAGAGGGAGTCAACGCCATAGAATTAAAAAGTCTGTGTTGTAACCTTTGTGTAATAGCAGACAGAAATTGCTTTGAGATGTGGCATAAAGACAAACAAAATGCATGGATGATTTTGTGTATATTGTTCAAAATATGCATTTGTGTTTATTGTTAGAACATTTATTTTGTAAATTCTCTTTGTACAAGACCCCAAACTGCCTTTATAAAGTGTCAAAATAGTTGTTTATTATAGTTTGCTGTGTGTTTTGAATAAATGTGTGTGAAAATTATTTTTTGCTTTATTTTTTCCTTTCTTATTTCTGAGTGTAAGCCTTTATTACACTTATAAAAACACCATTATAACATATATATTCTGAAAGTACAGGTTGTCCTGAAAAAAAATACATAGCACTTGATTGTGGGATGCAGGGAGAGGTGTTAACGGCAATAATAAAACATTTATGTCAGGTGAGTGAACTGTCCAAAAAATGCCCTCGGACCCCAGAGGGTTAAGCAGCAGTGTCGCTGACCAACCTTTTATCACATATGGAACACCACAACGCATGACAGCAATGTGCAAAGTTTGCAAAGCCGTTGGACCGAGAGGCGGAAGATGCATCATGATGAACAACACAGCGAACTTAATCAAACATTTGAATAAGTGCCACATTAAACCACATGAGGATTTTTTTTTAGCCGGGACCAGAAAGACGAAGGACAGGAAGGGTGCAACAATTTACCCAGAGTGACTCCAAATATGAGTAAATTAAGTACTCTTATTTATTTTTTGGTGGTTTCTTGTTGCATTTTGGAAATGTGCTCCTCCTTTAAAACAGTACATGTACTTGGGGTGGGTGTGCCATCTGGTGTTCAAAAGATGAAACTTCAGCCACTAACCCAATAATAAATAAAAGTACTAAATTCTTTCACCAAAACATCACATCTAGACTTGCATCTCAGATGTACCTTCTAACAAATTGTAGCTGAACTTTCAGATCTTTATAGGAAAATCCTCCTCTATACTAGAGCTGGTTATCGATTCAAATTTCAAGAATCGATTTGATTCCAATTCTTAAGATCCATAATCGATTACTTTGATTTGATCCGATCTTGATTTGGGTTAGTGTTATTAAACCCGTTTTTGAGCTGTTACCTAATTGTCTTGTTATGCAACAAATTAATACTAGTATTATATATAACGGCTGAGTGGACGTGATCTCGTGCGCGTGCATGAGTACATGCTTGCACACACATGCTCGTGTGCACACGCACACAAAACAAATCCACTGTGCTGTCTGCGGGATGTGTGCAGGAAGAGAGAAAGAAAAACTGGACTCATTTCTGACATGATGTTTTTTCGCTGCACTGAGGACATACACAGTCGACTGAGCCTGTTGCGTGTGTGTGCGCACGCACGGGAGAAGACCCGATGATTTGATTGAGCTAACTGACACTGCTACACACACACACACACACACACACACACACAAAATCCACTCCGCTGTAAGCTGTCTGGATACATGACCTGTTCACATGAAACGATGATGTGATTTTTTGCTGGACTGAGGAACTACACAAAGACTTTTTTTCTTTTTATTATGGAAGTCTGAAGTCAGTGCACAGCATCACTGGACTACACGTTACAATTTGGACTTTAGCAGCAGTGGAACACCAAAATGTAAGTCCCTTTTCTGTTGTTTATAAATGAATAAAATATCAAATGACAAGGATCTAGTTTAGCCTTTATATGAAACAAATAATGAATGTTTTTACATTCTTTCAATGGTATGAATATTTAATGAGGTGAAAGCTGGAACAAACCATTCAACTCAGCGTCGCGTCACTGAATGGTTTGTTCCAGCTTTCACCTCATGAAATATTTGCTCCAATGAACTCATAAACATATATATACTCAGAAACAGACTGTGAAAATGAATCTTTTGGATTAAGAAAATTGTAAAGAATAAGACTGTGAAAATGAATCATTTGGATTAAGAAAACTGAAAAGAATAAGACTGTAAAAATGAATCATTGGGATTAAGAAAACTGAAAAGAATAAGACTTGAAAATGAATCATTTGGATTAAGAAAACTGAAAAGAATAAGACTGTAAAAATGAATCATTGGGATTAAGAAAACTGAAAAGAATAAGACTGTGAAAATGAATCATTTGGATTAAGAAAACTGAAAAGAATAAGACTGTAAAAATGAATCATTGGGATTAAGAAAACTGAAAAGAATAAGACTGTGAAAATGAATCATTTGGATTAAGAAAACTGAAAAGAATAAGACTGAAAATAAATGATTTGGATTAAGAAAAGTGAAAAGAATAAGACTATGAAAATGAATCATTTGGATTAAGAAAACTGAAAAGAATAAGACTGTAAAAATGAATCATTTGGATTAAGAAAACTGAAAAGAATAAGACTGTGAAAATGAATCATTTGGATTAAGAAAACTGAAAAGAATAAGACTGTGAAAATGAATCATTTGGATTAAGAAAACTGAAAAGAATAAGACTATGAAAATGAATCATTTGGATTAAGAAAACTGAAAAGAATAAGACTGTGAAAATGAATCATTTGGATTAAGAAAACTGAAAAGAATAAGACTGTGAAAATGAATCATTTGGATTAAGAAAACTGAAAAGAATAAGACTGTGAAAATGAATCATTTGGATTAAGAAAACTGAAAAGAATAAGACTGTGAAAATGAATCACTGGGATTAAGAAAACTGAAAAGAATAAGACTGTGAAAATGAATCATTTGGATTAAGAAAACTGAAAAGAATAAGACTATGAAAATGAATCATTTGGATTAAGAAAACTGAAAAGAATAAGACTGTGAAAATGAATCACTGGGATTAAGAAAACTGAAAAGAATAAGACTGTGAAAATGAATCATTTGGATTAAGAAAACTGAAAAGAGTAAGACTGAAAATGAATCATTTGGATTAAGAAAACTGAAAAGAGTAAGACTATGAAAATGAATCACTGGGATTAAGAAAACTGAAAAGAATAAGACTGTGAAAATGAATCATTTGGATTAAGAAAACTGAAAAGAATAAGACTGTGAAAATGAATCATTTGGATTAAGAAAACTGAAAAGAATAAGACTGTGAAAATGAATCATTTGGATTAAGAAAACTGAAAAGAATAAGACTGTGAAAATGAATCATTTGGATTAAGAAAACTGAAAAGAATAAGACTGTGAAAATGAATCATTTGGATTAAGAAAACTGAAAAGAATAAGACTGTGAAAATGAATCACTGGGATTAAGAAAACTGAAAAGAATAAGACTGTGAAAATGAATCATTTGGATTAAGAAAACTGAAAAGAATAAGACTGAAAATGAATCATTTGAATTAAGAAAACTGAAATGAATAAGACTGTGAAAATGAATCATTTGGATTAAGAAAACTGAAAAGAATAAGACTGTAAAATGAATCATTTGGATTAAGAAAACTGAAAAGAATAAGACTGTAAAAATGAATCATTGGGATTAAGAAAACTGAAAAGAATATGACTATGAAAATGAATCATTTGGATTAAGAAAACTGAAAAGAATAAGACTGTGAAAATGAATCACTGGGATTAAGAAAACTGAAAAGAATAAGACTGTGAAAATGAATCATTTGGATTAAGAAAACTGAAAAGAATAAGACTATGAAAATGAATCATTTGGATTAAGAAAACTGAAAAGAATAAGACTGTGAAAATGAATCACTGGGATTAAGAAAACTGAAAAGAATAAAACTGTGAAAATGAATCATTTGGATTAAGAAAACTGAAAAGAATAAGACTATGAAAATGAATCATTTGGATTAAGAAAACTGAAAAGAATAAGACTGTAAAAATGAATCATTTGGATTAAGAAAACTGAAAAGAATAAGACTGTAAAAATGAATCATTGGGATTAAGAAAACTGAAAAGAATAAGACTGTGAAAATGAATCATTTGGATTAAGAAAACTGAAAAGAATAAGACTGTGAAAATGAATCATTTGGATTAAGAAAATTGAAAAGAATAAGACTGTGAAAATGAATCATTTGGATTAAGAAAACTGAAAAGAATAAGACTGTGAAAATGAATCATTTGGATTAAGAAAACTGAAAAGAATAAGACTGAAAATAAATGATTTGGGACACTGGGACACTTTTTTCCGAGTGTTTGGCGCGTGTGTGCGTGTGCTTTAATGTGTTTTTAATGTGTTTGGTGCACACTTTTTTCCGAGTGTTTGGCGCGTGTGTGCTTTAATGTGTTTGGTGCACACTTTTTTCCGAGTGTTTGGCGCGTGTTTGCTTTAATGTGTTTTTAATGTGTTTGGTGCACACTTTTTTCCGAGTGTTTGGCGCGTGTGTGCGTGTGCTTTAATGTGTTTTTAATGTGTTTGGTGCACACTTTTTTCCGAGTGTTTGGCGCGTGTGTGCGTGTGCTTTAATGTGTTTTTAATGTGTTTGGTGCACACTTTTTTCCGAGTGTTTGGCGCGTGTGTGCTTTAATGTGTTTGGTGCACACTTTTTTCCGAGTGTTTGGCGCGTGTTTGCTTTAATGTGTTTTTAATGTGTTTGGTGCACACTTTTTTCCGAGTGTTTGGCGCGTGTGTGCGTGTGCTTTAATGTGTTTTTAATGTGTTTGGTGCACACTTTTTTCCGAGTGTTTGGCGCATGTGTGCTTTTTAATGTGTTTGGTGCGCGCTTTTTTCCGCGTGTTTGGCGCGTGTGTGTGTGTGCTTTTTAATGTGTTTGGTGCGCACTTTTTTCCGCGTGTTTGGCGCGTGTGTGCGTGTGCTTTTTAATGTGTTTGGTGCGCGCTTTTTTTCGAGTGATTTTCAACTTTTCTTTGTATGTAACTTTATCCTCCGTGCGTAAATTAGCTTGATATTCACTCTCTTCAACGCTTCTTTCTACATTGTCCGCCATGTTGGAGTGTTTGCTTGTCTTCCAACATGGTGGGGGGGCGGTACCCAGTGACGTTATTGCACAGGGTCTATATCCAATCGTAGGGCAGCGCAGCCTCACATGGTATCCCAAAGATTGTTAGGAGCAGTGATATGTTACTCTTAGGGATGTGAATGCTGTCTGAATAGCCTTCTGGCTGCTGGCTCCATGTGTAAAAGCACAGCGTTGCGCATATGAATAAAGTGATCAGCATAAGAGGGTCTCATACAACCTCATGTGGTCGACCAAAGAGTGTCACTGCAAGCAATCCAAGAGGGAGTCAACGCCATAGAATTAAAAAGTCTGTGTTGTAACCTTTGTGTAATAGCAGACAGAAATTGCTTTGAGATGTGGCATAAAGACAAACAAAATGCATGGATGATTTTGTGTATATTGTTCAAAATATGCATTTGTGTTTATTGTTAGAACATTTATTTTGTAAATTCTCTTTGTACAAGACCCCAAACTGCCTTTATAAAGTGTCAAAATAGTTGTTTATTATAGTTTGCTGTGTGTTTTGAATAAATGTGTGTGAAAATTATTTTTTGCTTTATTTTTTCCTTTCTTATTTCTGAGTGTAAGCCTTTATTACACTTATAAAAACACCATTATAACATATATATTCTGAAAGTACAGGTTGTCCTGAAAAAAAATACATAGCACTTGATTGTGGGATGCAGGGAGAGGTGTTAACGGCAATAATAAAACATTTATGTCAGGTGAGTGAACTGTCCAAAAAATGCCCTCGGACCCCAGAGGGTTAAGCAGCAGTGTCGCTGACCAACCTTTTATCACATATGGAACACCACAACGCATGACAGCAATGTGCAAAGTTTGCAAAGCCGTTGGACCGAGAGGCGGAAGATGCATCATGATGAACAACACAGCGAACTTAATCAAACATTTGAATAAGTGCCACATTAAACCACATGAGGATTTTTTTTAGCCGGGACCAGAAAGACGAAGGACAGGAAGGGTGCAACAATTTACCCAGAGTGACTCCAAATATGAGTAAATTAAGTACTCTTATTTATTTTTTGGTGGTTTCTTGTTGCATTTTGGAAATGTGCTCCTCCTTTAAAACAGTACATGTACTTGGGGTGGGTGTGCCATCTGGTGTTCAAAAGATGAAACTTCAGCCACTAACCCAATAATAAATAAAAGTACTAAATTCTTTCACCAAAACATCACATCTAGACTTGCATCTCAGATGTACCTTCTAACAAATTGTAGCTGAACTTTCAGATCTTTATAGGAAAATCCTCCTCTATACTAGAGCTGGTTATCGATTCAAATTTCAAGAATCAATTTGATTCCAATTCTTAAGATCCATAATCGATTACTTTGATTTGATCCGATCTTGATTTGGGTTAGTGTTATTAAACCCGTTTTTGAGCTGTTACCTAATTGTCTTATGCAACAAATTAATACTAGTATTATATATAACGGCTGAGTGGAGCCTTGTCATTTGATTGGTGCTTTGTATGTCACATGACATGGATTAATTCATCCCATTTGCACTGCATTGCATTTGCAGTTTGGTTCCATTTAGAGTGCAAATTTGGTTCCATACGTTTGGTACCATTGCACTCTGCACAAGTGCACGTGATCTCGTGCGCGTGCATGAGTACATGCTTGCACACACATGCTCGTGTGCACACGCACACAAAACAAATCCACTGTGCTGTCTGCGGGATGTGTGCAGGAAGAGAGAAAGAAAAACTGGACTCATTTCTGACATGATGTTTTTTCGCTGCACTGAGGACATACACAGTCGACTGAGCCTGTTGCGTGTGTGTGCGCACGCACGGGAGAAGACCCGATGATTTGATTGAGCTAACTGACACTGCTACACACACACACACACACACACACACACACAAAATCCACTCCGCTGTAAGCTGTCTGGATACATGACCTGTTCACATGAAACGATGATGTGATTTTTTGCTGGACTGAGGAACTACACAAAGACTTTTTTTCTTTTTATTATGGAAGTCTGAAGTCAGTGCACAGCATCACTGGACTACACGTTACAATTTGGACTTTAGCAGCAGTGGAACACCAAAATGTAAGTCCCTTTTCTGTTGTTTATAAATGAATAAAATATCAAATGACAAGGATCTAGTTTAGCCTTTATATGAAACAAATAATGAATGTTTTTACATTCTTTCAATGGTATGAATATTTAATGAGGTGAAAGCTGGAACAAACCATTCAACTCAGCGTCGCGTCACTGAATGGTTTGTTCCAGCTTTCACCTCATGAAATATTTGCTCCAATGAACTCATAAACATATATATACTCAGAAACAGACTGTGAAAATGAATCTTTTGGATTAAGAAAATTGTAAAGAATAAGACTGTGAAAATGAATCATTTGGATTAAGAAAACTGAAAAGAATAAGACTGAAAATGAATCATTTGGATTAAGAAAACTGAAAAGAATAAGACTGTAAAATGAATCATTGGGATTAAGAAAACTGAAAAGAATAAGACTGTGAAAATGAATCATTTGGATTAAGAAAACTGAAAAGAATAAGACTGTAAAAATGAATCATTGGGATTAAGAAAACTGAAAAGAATAAGACTGTGAAAATGAATCATTTGGATTAAGAAAACTGAAAAGAATAAGACTGAAAATAAATGATTTGGATTAAGAAAAGTGAAAAGAATAAGACTATGAAAATGAATCATTTGGATTAAGAAAACTGAAAAGAATAAGACTGTAAAAATGAATCATTTGGATTAAGAAAACTGAAAAGAATAAGACTGTGAAAATGAATCATTTGGATTAAGAAAACTGAAAAGAATAAGACTGTGAAAATGAATCATTTGGATTAAGAAAACTGAAAAGAATAAGACTATGAAAATGAATCATTTGGATTAAGAAAACTGAAAAGAATAAGACTGTGAAAATGAATCATTTGGATTAAGAAAACTGAAAAGAATAAGACTAAAAATGAATCATTTGGATTAAGAAAACTGAAAAGAATAAGACTGTAAAAATGAATCATTTGGATTAAGAAAACTGAAAAGAATAAGACTGTGAAAATGAATCATTTGGATTAAGAAAACTGAAAAGAATAAGACTGAAAATAAATGATTTGGATTAAGAAAAGTGAAAAGAGTAAGACTATGAAAATGAATCATTTGGATTAAGAAAACTGAAAAGAATAAGACTGTAAAAATGAATCATTTGGATTAAGAAAACTGAAAAGAATAAGACTGTGAAAATGAATCATTTGGATTAAGAAAACTGAAAAGAATAAGACTATGAAAATGAATCATTTGGATTAAGAAAACTGAAAAGAATAAGACTGTGAAAATGAATCATTTGGATTAAGAAAACTGAAAAGAATAAGACTGTGAAAATGAATCATTTGGATTAAGAAAACTGAAAAGAATAAGACTGTGAAAATGAATCATTTGGATTAAGAAAACTGAAATGAATAAGACTGTGAAAATGAATCATTTGGATTAAGAAAACTGAAAAGAATAAGACTGTGAAAATGAATCATTTGGATTAAGAAAACTGAAATGAATAAGACTGTGAAAATGAATCATTTGGATTAAGAAAACTGAAAAGAATAAGACTGTAAAAATGAATCATTTGGATTAAGAAAACTGAAAAGAATAAGACTGTGAAAATGAATCATTTGGATTAAGAAAACTGAAAAGAATAAGACTGTGAAAATGAATCACTGGGATTAAGAAAACTGAAAAGAATAAGACTGAAAATGAATCATTTGGATTAAGAAAACTGAAAAGAATAAGACTGAAAATGAATCATTTGGATTAAGAAAACTGAAAAGAGTAAGACTATGAAAATGAATCACTGGGATTAAGAAAACTGAAAAGAATAAGACTGAAAATGAATCATTTGGATTAAGAAAACTGAAAAGAATAAGACTGAAAATGAATCATTTGGATTAAGAAAACTGAAAAGAGTAAGACTATGAAAATGAATCACTGGGATTAAGAAAACTGAAAAGAATAAGACTGTGAAAATAAATCATTTGGATTAAGAAAACTGAAAAGAATAAGACTATGAAAATGAATCATTTGGATTAAGAAAACTGAAAAGAATAAGACTGTGAAAATGAATCACTGGGATTAAGAAAACTGAAAAGAATAAGACTGTGAAAATGAATCATTTGGATTAAGAAAACTGAAAAGAGTAAGACTGAAAATGAATCATTTGGATTAAGAAAACTGAAAAGAGTAAGACTATGAAAATGAATCATTTGGATTAAGAAAACTGAAAAGAATAAGACTGAAAATGAATCATTTGGATTAAGAAAACTGAAAAGAGTAAGACTGAAAATGAATCATTTGGATTAAGAAAACTGAAAAGAATAAGACTATGAAAATGAATCATTTGGATTAAGAAAACTGAAAAGAATAAGACTGTGAAAATGAATCACTGGGATTAAGAAAACTGAAAAGAATAAGACTGTGAAAATGAATCATTTGGATTAAGAAAACTGAAAAGAGTAAGACTGAAAATGAATCATTTGGATTAAGAAAACTGAAAAGAGTAAGACTGTGAAAATGAATCACTGGGATTAAGAAAACTGAAAAGAATAAGACTGTGAAAATGAATCATTTGGATTAAGAAAACTGAAAAGAATAAGACTGTGAAAATGAATCATTTTGTTATATGGCTGGGGGGGGCCTGGCTGCCGGTTTGTTTGTCTTTTTGTTTTCCTCCCAGGTGGCATGCATTTGGGACTGAGTGGCTGTGTTGCTGAGGCTGTCAGGACCTCACCCTGATCACCTGCGACTCGTCAGGACTCACAGCTGAGGTGCATCTGGATGGATTGGAGCATGTTGGCATTTAAGACTGGAGTGCACAGTGTGTATTTGCCAGAGACTCGACCTTGTGACCAGACGGGTGAGATCGTGGTCTCGGGAGCCATCTCATCAGCAGCGGACGCTGAGAATGTCCAGGTTTGATGCACAGTCTGTGAAAGAGGAGAGGGTGAGGTCTCACGCTCGTCAGCACACTTCCTGAGGTACGTTGGATTTTGTGACTAACAGTTATACAGTCAGTAAATGTGGTGTCCCTCACACCTTATTGTATTGAGCTGTTTGTTAGTCATGTATCAGCTTCCACTGCAGTGGAGTTTTGTGAACGGGATGTTCCATGCCTGCAGGTTGGGAAGCTGATCAGTAATCAAGCCAGGAAGTGTTTGCTGTTTGTACACCTTTAAGTGTTCTGACTCACATAATGGTTCCTTCTTTCACAGACTCGGTTGTTGCGGCCACCTGGGGGGTGTCGTCGGGGTCCTTGGGTCCGAAACAGCTTCTGGCTCCGGACCGTTAGCGCTGCTGGGAGCGCACCACGCCAGACCGCACCTTTTTGTATTATCACTGTTATGTATTAAATTCAGTTAGCCTTTGTACCGTGCTCTGCTTATTTCATACTGGGTCCTTCAAACGCTGGTCGGTTCTCCGAGCTGCGTCCGACACATAACACATTTGGATTAAGAAAACTGAAAAGAATAAGACTATGAAAATGAATCACTGGGATTAAGAAAACTGAAAAGAATAAGACTGTGAAAATGAATCATTTCGGATTAAGAAAACTGAAAAGAATAAGACTGTGAAAATGAATCACTGGGATTAAGAAAACTGAAAAGAATAAGACTGTGAAAATGAATCACTGGGATTAAGAAAACTGAAAAGAGTAAGACTATGAAAATGAATCACTGGGATTAAGAAAACTGAAAAGAATAAGACTGTGAAAATGAATCATTTGGATTAAGAAAACTGAAAAGAATAAGACTGTGAAAATGAATCACTGGGATTAAGAAAACTGAAAAGAATAAGACTGTGAAAATGAATCATTTGGATTAAGAAAACTGAAAAGAATAAGACTGTGAAAATGAATCATTTGGATTAAGAAAACTGAAATGAATAAGACTGTGAAAATGAATCATTTGGATTAAGAAAACTGAAAAGAATAAGACTGTGAAAATGAATCACTGGGATTAAGAAAACTGAAAAGAATAAGACTGTGAAAATGAATCATTTGGATTAAGAAAACTGAAAAGAATAAGACTGTGAAAATGAATCATTTGGATTAAGAAAACTGAAAAGAATAAGACTGTGAAAATGAATCATTTGGATTAAGAAAACTGAAAAGAATAAGACTGTGAAAATGAATCACTGGGATTAAGAAAACTGAAAAGAATAAGACTGTGAAAATGAATCATTTGGATTAAGAAAACTGAAAAGAATAAGACTGTGAAAATGAATCATTTGGATTAAGAAAACTGAAAAGAATAAGACTGTGAAAATGAATCATTTGGATTAAGAAAACTGAAAAGAATAAGACTGTGAAAATGAATCATTTGGATTAAGAAAACTGAAAAGAATAAGACTATGAAAATGAATCATTTGGATTAAGAAAACTGAAAAGAATAAGACTGTGAAAATGAATCACTTGGATTAAGAAAACTGAAAAGAATAAGACTGTGAAAATGAATCATTTGGATTAAGAAAACTGAAAAGAATAAGACTGAAAATGAATCATTTGGATTAAGAAAACTGAAAAGAATAAGACTATGAAAATGAATCACTTGGATTAAGAAAACTGAAAAGAATAAGACTGTGAAAATGAATCATTTGGATTAAGAAAACTGAAAAGAATAAGACTGTGAAAATGAATCATTTGGATTAAGAAAACTGAAAAGAATAAGACTATGAAAATGAATCATTTGGATTAAGAAAACTGAAAAGAATAAGACTGTGAAAATGAATCATTTGGATTAAGAAAACTGAAAAGAATAAGACTGTGAAAATGAATCACTTGGATTAAGAAAACTGAAAAGAATAAGACTGTGAAAATGAATCATTTGGATTAAGAAAACTGAAAAGAATAAGACTGTGAAAATGAATCATTTGGATTAAGAAAACTGAAAAGAATAAGACTATGAAAATGAATCACTGAGATTAAGAAAACTGAAAAGAATAAGACTGTGAAAATGAATCATTTGGATTAAGAAAACTGAAAAGAATAAGACTGTGAAAATGAATCATTTGGATTAAGAAAACTGAAAAGAATAAGACTGTGAAAATGAATCACTTGGATTAAGAAAACTGAAAAGAATAAGACTATGAAAATGAATCACTGGGATTAAGAAAACTGAAAAGAATAAGACTGTGAAAATGAATCATTTGGATTAAGAAAACTGAAAAGAATAAGACTGTGAAAATGAATCATTTGGATTAAGAAAACTGAAAAGAATAAGACTGTGAAAATGAATCATTTGGATTAAGAAAACTGAAAAGAATAAGACTGTGAAAATGAATCATTTGGATTAAGAAAACTGAAAAGAATAAGACTGTGAAAATGAATCACTGGGATTAAGAAAACTGAAAAGAATAAGACTGTGAAAATGAATCATTGGATTAAGAAAACTGAAAAGAATAAGACTATGAAAATGAATCACTGGGATTAAGAAAACTGAAAAGAATAAGACTGTGAAAATGAATCATTTGGATTAAGAAAACTGAAAAGAATAAGACTGAAAATGAATCATTTGGATTAAGAAAACTGAAAAGAATAAGACTATGAAAATGAATCACTTGGATTAAGAAAACTGAAAAGAATAAGACTGTGAAAATGAATCATTTGGATTAAGAAAACTGAAAAGAATAAGACTGTGAAAATGAATCATTTGGATTAAGAAAACTGAAAAGAATAAGACTGTGAAAATGAATCACTTGGATTAAGAAAACTGAAAAGAATAAGACTGTGAAAATGAATCATTTGGATTAAGAAAACTGAAAAGAATAAGACTATGAAAATGAATCATTTGGATTAAGAAAACTGAAAAGAATAAGACTGTGAAAATGAATCATTTGGATTAAGAAAACTGAAAAGAATAAGACTGTGAAAATGAATCATTGGGATTAAGAAAACTGAAAAGAATAAGACTGTGAAAATGAATCATTTGGATTAAGAAAACTGAAAAGAATAAGACTGTAAAATGAATCATTTGGATTAAGAAAACTGAAAAGAATAAGACTGTGAAAATGAATCATTTGGATTAAGAAAACTGAAAAGAATAAGACTATGAAAATGAATCATTTGGATTAAGAAAACTGAAAAGAATAAGACTGTGAAAATGAATCATTTGGATTAAGAAAACTGAAAAGAATAAGACTGTGAAAATGAATCATTTGGATTAAGAAAACTGAAAAGAATAAGACTATGAAAATGAATCACTTGGATTAAGAAAACTGAAAAGAATAAGACTATGAAAATGAATCATTTGGATTAAGAAAACTGAAAAGAATAAGACTGTGAAAATGAATCATTTGGATTAAGAAAACTGAAAATAATAAGACTGTGAAAATGAATCACTGGGATTAAGAAAACTGAAAAGAATAAGACTGTGAAAATGAATCATTTGGATTAAGAAAACTGAAAAGAATAAGACTATGAAAATGAATCATTTGGATTAAGAAAACTGAAAAGAATAAGACTGTGAAAATGAATCATTTGGATTAAGAAAACTGAAAAGAATAAGACTGTAAAAATGAATCATTGGATTAAGAAAACTGAAAAGAATAAGACTGTGAAAATGAATCATTTGGATTAAGAAAACTGAAAAGAATAAGACTGTGAAAATGAATCATTTGGATTAAGAAAACTGAAAAGAATAAGACTGTGAAAATGAATCATTTGGATTAAGAAAACTGAAAAGAATAAGACTGTGAAAATGAATCACTGGGATTAAGAAAACTGAAAAGAATAAGACTGTGAAAATGAATCACTGGGATTAAGAAAACTGAAAAGAATAAGACTATGAAAATGAATCACTGGGATTAAGAAAACTGAAAAGAATAAGACTGTGAAAATGAATCATTTGGATTAAGAAAACTGAAAAGAATAAGACTGTGAAAATGAATCACTTGGATTAAGAAAACTGAAAAGAATAAGACTATGAAAATGAATCATTGGGATTAAGAAAACTGAAAAGAATAAGACTGTGAAAATGAATCATTTGGATTAAGAAAACTGAAAAGAATAAGACTGTGAAAATGAATCATTTGGATTAAGAAAACTGAAAAGAATAAGACTGTGAAAATGAATCATTTGGATTAAGAAAACTGAAAAGAATAAGACTGTGAAAATGAATAATTTGGATTAAGAAAACTGAAAAGAATAAGACTGTGAAAATGAATCATTTGGATTAAGAAAACTGAAAAGAATAAGACTGTGAAAATGAATCATTTGGATTAAGAAAACTGAAAAGAATAAGACTATGAAAATGAATCATTTGGATTAAGAAAACTGAAAAGAATAAGACTGTGAAAATGAATCATTTGGATTAAGAAAACTGAAAAGAATAAGACTGTGAAAATGAATCACTGGGATTAAGAAAACTGAAAAGAATAAGACTGTGAAAATGAATCATTTGGATTAAGAAAACTGAAAAGAATAAGACTGTGAAAATGAATCACTGGGATTAAGAAAACTGAAAAGAATAAGACTGTGAAAATGAATCATTTGTATTAAGAAAACTGAAAAGAATAAGACTGTGAAAATGAATCACTGGGATTAAGAAAACTGAAAAGAATAAGACTGTGAAAATGAATCACTGGGATTAAGAAAACTGAAAAGAATAAGACTGTGAAAATGAATCATTTGGATTAAGAAAACTGAAAAGAATAAGACTGAAAATGAATCATTTGGATTAAGAAAACTGAAAAGAATAAGACTGTGAAAATGAATCATTTGGATTAAGAAAACTGAAAAGAATAAGACTGTGAAAATGAATCATTGGGATTAAGAAAACTGAAAAGAATAAGACTGTGAAAATGAATCATTTGGCTTAAGAAAACTGAAAAGAATAAGACTGTGAAAATGAATCATTTGGATTAAGAAAACTGAAAAGAATAAGACTGTGAAAATGAATCATTTGGATTAAGAAAACTGAAAAGAATAAGACTGTGAAAATGAATCACTTGGATTAAGAAAACTGAAAAGAATAAGACTGTGAAAATGAATCACTGGGATTAAGAAAACTGAAAAGAATAAGACTATGAAAATGAATCATTGGGATTAAGAAAACTGAAAAGAATAAGACTGTGAAAATGAATCATTTGGATTAAGAAAACTGAAAAGAATAAGACTGTGAAAATGAATCACTTGGATTAAGAAAACTGAAAAGAATAAGACT